>NC_092374.1:206362306-206403543 GCF_030028105.1 Mobula birostris
CCTAAGCTCCATGCACCCATCCAGGAGTCTCTGAAAAGATCCTATCGTTTCCGCTTTCACCACCGCCGACGGCAGCCCATTCCACGCATTCACCACTCTCTGCGTTAACAAACTTACCCCTGATATCTCCTCTGTACCTACTTCCAAGCACCTTAAAACTATGCCCTCTCGTGCTAGCCATTTCAGCCCTGGGGAAAAGCTTCTGACTACCCGCACAATCAATGCCTCTCATCATCTTGTACACCTCCATCTGGTCACTTCTCATCCTCCACCACTCCAAGGAGAAAAGGGCTGAGTTTGCTCAACTTATTCTCAGAAGGCATACTCTCCAATCCAGGCATCATCTTTGAAAATCTCCTCTGCACCCTTTCTATGGTTTCCACATCCGTCCTGTAGTGAGGCGACCAGAATTGAACACGGTACTCGAAGTGGGGTCTGACCAGGGACCTATATAGCTGCAACATTACCTCTCGGCTCTTAAACTCAATCCCACAATTGATGAAGGCCAGTGCACCGTATACTTTCTTAACCGCAGAATCAACCTGTGTAGCAGCTTTGAGTGTCCTATGGACTCGGACCCTAAGATCCCTCTGATCTGCCACACTGCCAAGAGTTATGCCGTTAGTTTGTATATTCTACCATCATATATGACGTACCGAAATGAACCACCTCACACTTATCTGGTTTGAACTCCAGCCCAGTTTTACATCCTATCAATGTTCTGTTGCAACCTCTGACAGCCCTCCACACTTTCCACGACACCCCCAATCTTTGTGTCATCAGCAAATTTACTAACCCATCCCTCCTTATCCAGGTCATTTATGAAAATCACACAGAGTACGGGTCCCAGAACAGATCCCTGAGGCAGACCGTTGGTCACCGGCCTCCATGCAGGTTATGACCCGTCTACAACCACTCTTTGCCTTCTGTGGGCAAGCCAGTTCTGGATCCACAAAGCAATGTCCCCTTGGATCCCATGCCTCCTTACTTTCTCAATAAGCCTTGCATGGGGTACCTTATCAAATGCCTTGCTGAAATCCATATACACTACATTTTCGGCTCTACAATCATCAATGTGCTTAGTCATATCCTCAAAAAATTCATTCAGGCTTGTAAGGCACGACCTGCTTTTGACAAAGCCATGCTGACTATTCCTAATCATATTATGAATCTCCAAATGTTCATAAATCCTGCCCCTCAGGATCTTCTCCATCAATTTACCAACCACTGAAGTAAGACTCACTGGCCTATAATTTCCTGGGCTAACCCTACTCCCTTTCTTGAACAAGGGAACAAAATCCGCGACCCTCCAATCCTCCGGAACCTCTCCCGTCCTCATTGATGGTGCAATGATCATTGCCAGCAATCTCCTCTCTCGCTTCCCACAGTAGCCTGGGGTAAATCCCGTCCGGTCCCGGTGACTTATCCAACTTGATGATTTCCAAAAACTCCAGAACATCCTCTTTCTTAATATCTACATGCTCAAGCTTTTCAGTCCACTGCAGGTCATCCCTACAATCGCCAAAATCCTTTTCCGTAGTGAGTACTGAAGCAAAGTATACATTAAGTACCTCCACTATTTCCTCCATTTCCATACACACTTTTCCATTGCCACACTTAATTGGTCCTATTGTCTCGCGTCTTACCCTCTTGCTCTTCACATACTTGTAGAATGCCTTGGGTTTTCCTTAATCCTGTCCACCAAGGCTTTCTCATGACCCCTTTTGGCTCTCCTAATTTCATTCTTAAGCTCCTTCCTACCAGCCTTACAATCTTCTAGATTCATGTCATTCCCTAGTTTTTTGAGCCTTTTGTAAGCTCTTCTTTTCTTCTTGACCAGATTGGCCTTTGTACACCACGGATCTTGTACCCTACCATCCTTTCCATGTCTCATTGGAATGTACCTACTCAGAACCCCAAGCAAATATCCCCTGAAAATTTGCCACATTTCGTCGGTACGTTTCCCTGCGAACATCTTTTTCCAGTTTATGCTTCCAATTTCCTGCCTGATAGCCTCATTGTTTCCCTTACTCCATTTAGACTTTTCTAAAGCTGTGGTAAAGGAGATAGAATTGTGATCACTATCTCCAAAATGCTCTTCGAGTGAGAGACCTGGCACCTGACCAGGTTCATTTCCCAATACCAGATCAAGTACAGCCTCTCCTCTTGTAGGCTTATCTACACATTGTGTCAAGGAACCTTCTTGAACACACCTAACAAATTCCACCCCATCTAAACCCCTCACTCTAGGGAGATGCCAATCAATATTTGGGAAATTAAAATCTCCGACCACAACAACTCTATTATTACTCCTTTCCATAATCTGTCTCCCTATCTGCTCCTCGATGTCCCTGTTGCTATTGAGTGGTCTATAAAAAAAAACACCCAGTAGAGTTATTGACCCTTCCTGTTCCTAACTTCCACCCACAGAGACTCTCTGGACAATCCCTCCATGACTTCCTCCTTTTCTGCAGCTGTGACACTATATCTGATCAGCAGTGCCATGCCCCCACCTCTTTTGCCTCTCTCCCTGCCCTTTCTGAAACATCTAAAGTCTGGCACTCTAAGTAACCATTCCTGCCCCTGCACCACCCAAGTCTCTGTAATGGCCACAACATCATAGCTCCAAGTACTGATCCACGCACTAAGCTCATCCGCTTTATTCATGATACACCTCGCATTAAAACCTTTCAAACAATCGGACTGAGCGCGTCCCTTCTCTATCAGCTGCCTATAGAATAGAATAGAATACCTTTATTGTCATTGTTATGGAGCAATGAAACACAGTTTAGTAGCTCAACGTTTTGCAGCATAACAAAGAATATATACATAAAATAAACTCTAAAACCTCAGGAGTGCAGTCCAAAATTAATAATATATGGATGGGGGGGTGGGGGGGGTAGGACTATTGCACACCTGCCATTCCTGGAAGTGTGATGCATTTAGCTGCCGCCGTCTTAGGAGGGGGGCAGGAGAAGGGAAGGGGGTGTTATACATTTCACTGCTTGTGGGTAGAAGCTGTTAAGGAGTCTCTTTGTTTTCGTCCTTAATGCTCTGTATCTCTTCCCAGAAGGTAGAGGGGAAAACAGGTGATGTCCAGGATGAGTGGGATCCTATGAAATACAAGTAGCCTTCTTTTGAAGTCTGCCAGTATAAATGTCTCTGAGGGAGGGTAAGGGAAAGGGGAGCCTATCCTCCCTTCCTCACTGTCTCCAAACCTTCTCTATTTGTGAGCCAACTTCCCATTCCTCCATCACTTCAGTTTGGTTCCCACCCCCCAGCAATTCTAGTTTAAACCCTACCCAATAGCCTCAGCATACCTTCCGGCCAGGATATTGGTCTCCCTCGGATTCAAGTGCAACCCTTCCTTTTTGTACAGGTCACACCTGCCCTGGAAGAGTTCCTGATGATCCAGAAATCTGAAACCCTGCCCCCTGCTCCAATCCCTCAGCCACACAGTTATCCTCCACCTCATTCTATTCCTATACTCACTGTCATGTGGCACTGGCAGTAATCCCGAGATTACCTTTGAGCTCCTGCTTCTCAAATTCTTTCCTAATCCCTGTAGTCTTATTTTCAGGACCTCCTCCCTTTTCCTACCTATGTCGTTGGCTGGCTGTTCTCGTTCCCACTTCGAGATATCGTGGACGCGATCAGAAACATCCCGGATCCTGGCACCTGGGGGCAAACTACCATCCGCGTTTCTTTCCTGCCTCCACAGAATCGTTATCTGGCCCCCTAACTACAGAGTCCCCTGTCACTACTGCCATCCTCTTCCTTTCCCTACACATCTGAGCCACAGGCCCAGAATCCGTGCCAGAGGCGCGACCACGGTTCCTTCCCCCAGGTAGGCCGTACACCACCCCCACCCCCCAACAGTACTCAAACAGGAGTACTTATTGTTAAGGGGAACAGCCACAGGGGTACTCTCTCGTACCTACGTCTTGCCCTTCCCCCTCCTGACTGTTACCCACTTCGCTGTCTCCTGTTGTTCAGGAGCCTATAGCTCCTGATTGCTCTGAAGACAAATCAGCTGCCGGAATTGAGATCTGGAGAAGTGGCAGCTGCTCAGCGAGATGATCCGGGCATTGGTACCATTTGGGCGGTGGTCGAAAAGGGAGACGTGGCTCAGGCGGAGAGGACGAAACAGACATCGGTGCCTCCATTACTACGAGAATGGTCTCGGTTGGAGTTGAAGAAATAGATATTAGACTGGGTCACGTCACCGCCGGACCCACCTCGGCGTTGCCAGCTGGTTCTGCCCGAAGAATATCTGAGGATTGCGTTGAAGTCACTTCATGATGATTCTCGACATTTGCGGGTGGAAAAGACCTATAGATTACTCAGAGACGAGGAATTCTGCACATGTTGGAAATTCAAGCAACACACATCAAAGTTGCTGGTGAACGCAGCAGACCAGGCAGCAGCTCTAGGAAGAGGTACAGTCGACGTTTCGGGCCGAGACCCTTCGTCAGGACTAACTGAAGGAAGAGCTAGTCAGAGATTTGAAAGTTTGTGTTTTGTAGGAAGGGTTGGCGAATTATCTCAAAGTCATGAGGACATGACTGAATTTGGTGGGGGCAGAGTGTAACGCGCTGTAAGGCTTCACTGCTAATACAATGGTTTCTCGGTGGCAGCGAGGTTTTTGGTTATGACTAGAGATAACGGGGCTTTGGAATGTGTGTTAACCAATGAGAAGGATGTTGTACTTTCTTGTGGGTCTGGAAGAGAGACTTTCGCGGTCTTTTGCCGGCGGGAGATGAAGAAGGAAGACGTGTGTGGAGAGAGCTGGTAGACCACCGGATAGAGTGGACTCAGTAGGAGCAAGGGTCCAAGTATCAGCGACGCTCGGAGGAGCTCGATGTTTCATGAATGGCCGTATCCGTGGGCTCCAACGTACACACTTAGACTGTTGCATTAAAATGGGCCCTTTTCCTCTTTATTTTCTTTACTAACCCTATATTCAGATTAAGATTTATAAAGTTCAATCACTTAATTGCATACGGTGTACTGTCCGATAATTTGCTGTGCGAATTTGTAACCGGGCAACACATCACGTAGCATCCACACAACCAAGATTTCTCAGTTTTGGTGGGGCCAGAAGTTGTCTTCCCCTAGACGAACACGTGCTGGCCGAGCCTGAGGGTTATACTAGTATTATTTAATTGAACGTCCTAGTTTTGATAATGTTGGAATTCGTATGAATGAAGTCTGATCGCCATTTCTACGTCGTGGTCTGTCTTTCCTCAGCTCCTGGGCTCTGACATTGCCAGCACCTATCAACCTCCATTTTAAATATAGACCATAAGCTCATAAGACATCGGAGCTGAATTAGGCCATTCAGCCCATCGAGACTGCTCTGCCATTCCACATTGTTTGATTTATCATCCCTCTTAAATCCATTCTCTTGCCTTCTCCCCGGGACCTTTGTTGCCTTCACTAAGTAAAACCTATCAACCTCCCCTTTAACTATACCGAATTATCAATATGTGCCTTGTCGTATGACGTGAGCGATCATGATCTTTCCATGAATGTTCTTGGCATTTTTTTTCTACAGAAGTGGTTTGCAATTGTTTCTTTCTGGGCAGTGTCTTTACAAGACGCATGACCCCGCCTTTATCAATACTCCCTCTCTGATTGTCTGTCTGGTCACATAACCAGGACTTGTGATATGCACCGGCTGCTCATATGACCATCCACCACCTGATCCCATGGCTTTTCGTGACCCTGATCGGGGGGTGGGGAGTCTGAGCAGATACAAATCCTTGCCTAAGGGTGACCCAGCAGGTTTAACAATCTTGTAACAGCTGTCCTTGACCCTGGTCATCAACAGTCGTGTAACAGCTGTCCTTGAGCCTGGTCTACAACAGTCCTGTAACAGCTGTCCTTGAGCATGTTCTTCAACAATCCTGTAACAGCTGCTCTTGAGCATGGTCTTCAACAATCCTGTAACAGCTGTCCTTGAGCATGGTCCTCAACAATCCTGTAACAGCTGTCCTTGACCCTGGTCTACAACAGTCCTGTAACAGCTGCTCTTGAGCATGGTCTTCAACAATCCTGTAACAGCTGTCCTTGACCCTGGTCATCAACAGTCCTGTAACAGCTGTCCTTGACCCTGGTCATCAACAGTCGTGTAACAGCTGTCCTTGACCCTGGTCAGCAACAGTCGTGTTACAGCTGTCCTTGACCCTGTTCTACAACAGTCCTGTAACAGCTGTCCTTGACCCTGGTCATCAACAGTCGTGTAACAGCTGTCCTTGAGCCTGGGAAGAACAGTGATTTGTTTTGGCCCGAAACGTCAACTGTACTCTTTTGTGTAGTTGCTGCCTGGCCTGCCGAGTTTGTATTTGTGTTGCTATGGTGAAGGGACCATGGTTGACAGGATATGTGGAACATCGAGCCAAGAGGAAGGAAAAGGGCTTACCTAAGGTTTAGGAAGCAAGGATTAGATAGGGATTTGGAGAGTTACAAGCTTGCCAGGAAGGAGGTTAAGAACGGCCTGAGGAGAGCTAGAAGTGAGCATCGGAGAGTAGGATTAAGGAAAGCCCGTGGAGGAGTACTACACATACGTGAAGAACAGGAAGGTGACTAGAGTGAGGGTAGAACCGATCAGGGTTAAAAGAGGAAACATGTCTGGAGTTGGAGGAGATAGGGGAGGTCCTTCATGAATACTTTCCTTCAGGTCTCCAGTGGGAGGGAACTCGACGTTTGCCAAGACAGGGTAAAGCAGGCTGATACATGTTGTTGCTAAGAAAGAGAATGTGCTGGAGCTTTTGAAAAACATTAGATTGATTGATTGATTGATTGATAGATACTTTATTGATCCCAAAGGAAATTGCAGTGTCACAGTGGCACTGGAAATGCACAGATACCGAAGGTGAGATGACCTCATATAGCGCCCTTTGGAGCAGCGGAGTTGTCGTAATCTATTACTAGAGTGTACACAATCTTCTTGTACACAGTCTCTGTGTTGGTGCTCCATTCAACTCTGCCATCCAGGCGCACCCCGAGGCACTTGTAGGTCCTCACTACATCCGCACCCTCACTATCAATAGTAACAGAGTGCAGTGCAGTCTTAGTCTTCCTAAAGTCCATCGCCATCTCCCTTGTCTTACTTATGTTGAGGTGCAGATGATTCAGCTTATACCATTTAACAAAGTCCTCCACCAGGGCCCTGTATTTATCCTCCCGTCCTCCCTTTATACACACAACTATAGTTGAGAAATCAGAGAATTTCTGCAGAAGACATGACTCGGTGTTGTACCTAAAGTCTGAGGCGTGCAGGGTAAACAGGAAGGGAGACAATACAGTCCCCTGTGGGGCCCCAGTGCTGCTTATAGCCATGTCTGACACGCAGCTCTGAAGCCAGTCAGGTCGTCCATTATCCAGGAGACAATGGAAATGCCAACCTGCATTGAAAGGAGCTTTTCCCCCAGCAATGGTATTGAAGGCACCTGAGAAATCAAACAACATGATCCTCACAGTGCTGCCCTGCTTATCCAAATGAAAGTAGACTCTGCTGAGCAGCTAGATGACAGCATTGTCAACTCCAATGTGCTCCGGGTAGGCAAACTGCGGGGGATCAAGGGCTGATCTGACCAGGGGTCGGAGGTGAGCCAGGACCAGCCACTCTAGGGCCATGATGAGTGAGGTTAGGGCCACTGGACGGTAGTCATTCAAGACTTTTAGTTGGCGTTTCTTGGGCACTGGGACCATACATTATATTTTCCACACAGCCAGGACCCTTTCCAGGCTGAGACTCAGATTGAAACTGCTGGAGAACACCACACAGATGCTCAGAAAACTCCTTCTGGTCCTTGGGGTTCACACCATCTGGGGTCCCAGCGCTTCGCCGCGTCTGACTTTTCCCAGAGCCCTTCTCACCTCTCAGTAGTGAAGGTGAGACAATGATGACTGGGGAGTTGGTGGAAAGTGGGGACCGGAGCGTGAAGGTCGGGATGTATGTGAAGGTGTGAGTGGTTCCTACAGGGCGGGAAGGTGATGTAGACGGTGGTAGCCTGCGTTGTTCATCCATGTGTTGAACTGGAGGGGGAAGGAAGGGAGGCGTTGAAACTGAGGGAGCACTGGGTGCCTCTACACCTGGACTGGTGTGCTGAGCAGGTGTGAACAGGGGGACAATTCTCAAACCTGTGACGGGGTCCTGAATTACCCCTATGAATTGTGCTTTTGAAAAGAGAGGGAGAGAGAGTTATTTAACACCGACATCTTATTTTTAAGAGAGAGAGAGAGACGAAGACAGCTTTGGATGATGTTATGGGTTTTCTGCAACATGTTTACATTTTTACAAGGACACTGGTTTCAGCTTCTGTATTCTTGCAGACAGAGAAGGGAGGGGCTGTTTGAGTGACAGTTGTTATTCGGCACGGTGAGATAAATAGAAGGCCAGATGATAAACGGACAGACACAGGGTTTTGGACACTAAATGACCTTTGTTGTGCCCACGGAAAAAGTGGGTTTTGGAGGACCGATCAGGCGGATCGATCAGTGTCTCTCGCAGTGCGAAAAGGGAGTGACCGGTGGGGAGTTGTTTGTGTGACCACCCCTCGCCTGGGTTGATAGTTCCACCACAGAAGAACGGTCCGCTTTGTTGTGGTCACAGACTGTGACTTGTAAAGGATTTCGGAGGACAACGGGAAGATCGACGGCATCAGCTCACCTGAAGACTCAAATCACTCCCTCTCTCTCTCCATCACTACTCAACTCAATACCACGAACTGAACTGAACTTTACTCATCATCGTAAGACTGTATCTATTTACCCCGAGACTTGAAGAAGCTTGTTTTTTCATATATATTTCCACACTTACCTATATATAATCATTGCTAACCTTTTTGGCTTATCTGCATTTATATTACTGTATTGCGCAGCTACTAATAAATTACATTAGTTAATAGCAATACTGGACTCCAAAGTGTTTCCATCTCTGCTGGTTCTTTAACCCGTCACAGGGTACGTGACAAACCTATTGAAGAATTGGTTTAAATCACTAACCCATTCACAGCTCCATTCTGAGGTTCTACAGCTAGGCTGATTCAAGCCAGTGATGTTCTTCATGCCTCTCCAGCTCCCTATCCACCACCCCCCCCCCCCCACCGTCTGCCCAAACTTGTCACCAGATCAAAGGTTCAAAGGTTCAATTTAATATCAGAGAAATGTAAACAATATACATCCTGAAATGCTTTTTCCTCGCAAACATCCACGAAAGCAGAGAAGTGTCCGAAAGAATGAACAACAGTTAAACATGAGCACCCCAAAGTTCCCCCCAGCCTCACCCACCACACCACCACCCCCATCGCGTAAGCGACAGCAAGGCAACGATACCCCCCCTCACAACTCCCCCCCCCCGGCAAAAAGCGCACCCGCTACCGAGCACAAGTGTGAGCTAAGCGATAGCAAAGACCTAGACCTTGCAGCTACCCCAAAGACTATCGCATTTCATCCGGCATTCGGCAACCCACAGGTTCTCTCTCTCTCCCTAATAAGAGAGAGGAAGGTGTTCCCCATTTTCACAGCGAGGGGGAGACATAACATCAACTCGCTGGTTTACGATGTTCAAAAATCCGTTTCTATGCCCGAAGATCGCAAGGTCTTCGGGCCCACAGCGAAAGATTTTCCGGCTCCCCGACGACACACGAGTCTCCTGCCGGAGCACTGACCCTCGACCGCCCGCCTCCAGAGCCCCGACATCTTGGGTTTCCAAACCCTCGGCCGCCTCTCGGGCAGAACGCTTGGCGTGCCGAACAGCGGCCGGTCCTGAAACCCCCGAGAACGGGTCCCATTCCCGCAAAGAACGAAAGTCTGCGTGTAACTCTAGGTCAGGGTCTTCAGAAGAACCTGAATGGGAAAGATGAATATATTAAAGATGGAAACGGAGCTGTTTCCGAAGAATGAAGCAAAGGAGTCACCGTTTAGCTCCATCTTGACTCCGAGTCTCTCCTGAATTCCTCTTTAGCTACCTTGATCTCGTCCTTTAGCTCCTTCTGCGCATGCTTCAATTCCTCGCCGTCAGCTAAAGACTCTTTCGATCACTGATGACCCACTGTCCGTTGTTGGGAAAGTAGCGAACAGGATAGTTCGCTGCCAGAATCAGGGTAGGTAAGTTCTGGGGCCGGACGGGGTATACCTCAGGTTGCTATGGGGACCAAGGTAAGAGACTGCTGCGCCCTTCGCGATTATCCTTGCTTCCTCGATGGCCACTAGAGTAGATGTTTGCAGGGTGAGAAATGTTTTCCTTTGTGTTGAGGGCCATGGGGGGGGGGCCATGCTGGGCGAGAATGCGACAGAGCTGGCTGAGAGGGGTGGGGATGGGTTGCAGGGGAAATTGGCCTCTTCCCACTTCCATCCCATGTTCCCTAGCGGGTTTATCCAGCAATTCCTGATCTCCCTCCCCGCTGCATTTCCAGGGTTTCGCTGCCCGGCTCCCGCAGTCGAACACGGGTCGTTCTTTCCACGGAGGGGGTCGCATGCTCCGGGGGACATGGTCAGCATTGAGTGCGACGACGGCTACCAGCTGCTGGGGTCGAGCAGCCGGACCTGCCTGCCCAATGGCCGCTGGAACGGCAGCACTACCGCCTGTGATGATGGGAGTAAGTCGTGGTAGCCGGAGAAGGGACTGCTGTTGTTGATCCACTGTGCTTGGAGGTCAACCGAACTTCCTAATAGCCAATCCGGGCTACCGGTATTCCGTGATGTGTAGTCATGTTCAGTAACACTAAATTCTCTGCTGTGTACTAGTGTACCGTATACTGGATGGTGTCCTGTGGATTGGTGTGCTGTGTACTGGATGGTGTGCTGTGTACTGGATGGTGTGCTGTGTACTGGATGGTGTATTGTGTACTAGATGGTGTATTGTGTACTGAATGGTGTACCGTGTACTGGATGGTGTACTGTATACAGGATGTTGTACTGTGTACTGGATGGTGTGCTGTGGATCCGTGTGCTGTGTACTGTGTACTGGATGGTGTACTGTATACTGGTGTACTGTGTTCTGGATGTACTGTATACTGGAAGGTGTGCTGTGTATTGGTGTACTGTATACTGGATAGCGTGCTGTGTATTGGTGTACTGTATACTGATGTACTGTGTACTGGACTGTATACTGTGTACTGGATGTTGTACTGTATACTGGACGATGTACTGTGGATCGGTGTGCTGTGTATTGGTGTACTATATACTGGATGGTGTACTGTGGATCAGTGTGATGTGTATTGGTGTACTGTATACTGGATGGTGTGTTGTATATTGGGGCACTGTATACTGGATACTGTGCTGTATACTGGTGCACTGTATACCGGATGTTGTGCTGTGTATTGGTGTACTGTGTAGCAGATAGTGTGTTCTGATTTGGTACTGTAGATTATACTGTATAATGCATCGTGTATTGGTTCTGTGTATTGACCACTCGTGCTGCATTCTGGCACACTCCCTTGTCTCTTTCAGCGGATACCTGCCCAAATCCCGGAATTCCGCCGGGAAGCGTCAAATCTGGGAAGAACTATGGCGTGGGCGATAAGGTCCATTACCGATGTCAGGACGACTTGGTTCTGATTGGCTCGCCGGTGAGGGTCTGCCTGGAGTCGGGAGTCTGGACGGGCTCCGAGCCCAGCTGCCAGCGTAAGACAATGAGAGAGGCATGAAGCGGCCAGAAATGGTTTGCAAGTTAAATTTTCTGAAGAGAGTTTACTGAGAGTCAGAATCAGACTTATTGCCACTGACATATCTTGTGTCAGTGTTTCACGTCAGCGGTGCAGTTCGCTGTAATTTACAATAAAAAGGAGCAAACTAGTGAGGAAGCATTCATGGGTTAATGGACCTTTCAGGTTCTGATGGTAGAGGGTACGAAGCTGTTCTGAAACCTTTCAGAGCAGCACACATAGAAAATGCTGGAATAACACTCAGCAGGTCAGGCGGTATTTGTGGAACAGAACAGGCGGCATTTTGGGCCAAGACCCTTCTTCGGGACTGGAAAGGAAGGAGGAAGAAGCCAGAATAAAAAGGTTGGTGGAGGGAAAGGAAGACAACCTAGCAGGTGATAGATGATGGGTGGTGGGGAAGGGGCGATCGATGAAGTAAGAAGCTGGGAGATGATAAGTGGAAAATGCTGAGGGCCAGATAAAGGGGTAATTGATAGGAGAGGAGGGTGGACCATGGGAGAAAGGGGAAGAGGAGAGGGATCAGTTGGAGATGATAGGCAGGTGAGACGAAGAGGTAAGCATGGGGCGGGAGTCAGAGTGGGGTATAGAGGAGAGAAGGTGGAGAATTCAATGTTCATTGCATCAGGTTGAACGCTTTTGCTTCTCACACCTGAGAGTGGCCTCATCGCTTTTACGACTGAAGTTGAAGTGTTCCTAAATTAATGGGCATGGGTCTTTAGTCTCCTCTACCTCTTCATTGACAGTAGCACTGGAGAGTGCTGAGGAATGAACTCCTGGTGGAGGTTTGCTGACAGATGCAATAGAGGGACGACAGGGCCGAATGATTGCCCACAGAGGAAAGCTGGTGTTTGGATCTCACCGGAGTTTAGAAGAATGACTGGGGGAGGGGGCACAGATGGGATCTCGTTGAAACCCGTCGAATATTTAACGGCCTAGATAGAGTGGATATGGAAAGGGTGTTTTCTACAGTGGGCGAGTCGAGGACCAGAACAGAGGGACGTCCTTTTAAACAGAGGTGAAGAAGAATGTCTGTTATTCCTCACAGACAGTTATGGAGTCTAAGCCATTGGGTACATTTAAAGCGGAGGTTGATGGGTTCTTGACTGTTCAGGGTGTCAAAGGTTACGGGATGAAGGCAGAGGAATGGGATTGTGATGGATAATGGTTCAGACATGATGTAATGGCAGAGCAGGGCCAAATGGCCTCATTTGATCCTATGTCCTGGTTTCATGAGATTTAATCTCATGAGGGGGTGTGTGGTAATTGGCCTGAAAAGGGTGGTATTCTATCTAAGAGTGGAGTCAACCAATCCATGATGATCTCGTGGTGGTCTTCAGGGCCTGGGATGGGGAGCAGGAATGGGCAGTTCTAGCATTAGACCCAGGTGTATCATAACCCCAACACAGCTTTGTGCCATCTCCCCTAAATGCTGGAGTCTACTCAAGACATGCATCTCTTAATGGATTTTTGATGGGGAAGAAATTAAGGTGATAGAAGCGTTGAGATTGACGTAATACACATGCGATAGTAAAGGCTAGCATGGGCTAGAGGGGAAGAACGGTCTTCTGTTCCTGGCTTTGATGTTCTCTCTCTCTCTCTCCCTCCTTCCCTCTCTTTCTCTCTGTCAATCTCTCTCACACACACATGCACACACTGACGATCTATGTCTCACTCTGTCCCTCACATAAACACTCTCTCAACCCCTCCTCCTCCCCCTCCCCTATTCCTCTCTATCGCATTCAGACAAATTTTCCTTTGATCTCCCGGAAGAAGTGGCGATGCATTTCTCATCCTCCTTCTCCCTCCTGCTGGCCGAGTCGAAGGAGGAGGCTGTGAAGGCAGGTGAGTAACCGCGGGGCACCCGGTCACTCTGCAGCCCGGGGCACCCCCACTCACCCTTCCAGCCATGACATTCCCAGCCGGCTGCCTGAGAGCAGGAGCGACAACCTGGCTTCTGCCACGGTGGCGTGGTGGTTAACGCGACAGTAATACAGCTCGGAGTTCAATTCCGACACGTTCCCCCGTGATCCGCGTGGGTTTCCTCCCTCGTTGCAAAATCGTCTTGGTATGTAGGTTATTTGATCATTGTAAATTGTCCCATGATTAGACTCGAGTTAAATAGGTGTACTGCTCGTTGTCCTGGGAGGGCCTTTTACTAAATAAACAATTCTAGATCTGGGCACAAAAGCACAGCCACATCGACGTATACCTGTATTGTGACAAGTCATTGGGAAATTTTAAAGCGGAGGTTGATAGGTTCTTGATTAAGGGCATCAAAGGTTATGGGGCGAAGGCAAGGGCATTGGGCTGAAAAAACATATATTAGCCATGATGAATGGCAGAACAGACTCGATGTTGGAATGGCAGTGCAAATCGATAAACTGAATAGCCTAATTCTGCTGCTATGCCCTATGGTCTTATAGTCACAGACCACCAAGGGACGACACCTCACAACTTCCCCGGTTGGGCATCATTTCTGGGAGCTTGACAAAACCTGCATGATCATCCCTCGTCACCCTCGTGAATCTTGAATATCGTTTGGTAGGAAAATTCAGTTTCAGGCACAGACTCACATTCATATTCAGATGTATTTATCCCATGTGCAGTACATACATTGAAACATATGTAACAACGAACACATCCGAGAATGTGGTGGAGGCACAACAACATCAACATAATCAACAACAACAATATCATCAACAGCATCAACATCGTCAACTGCATCAATATCGTCAACAACAACGTCAACATCAACATCAACATAACATCAACATCGTCAACGCCATGAACAACATCAACATCATAATCATTAACATCAACAACATCAGCATCATCAGCAACATCAACATCATCAACAACATCAACATCATCAACAATATCAACATCAACATCAACAAAGTCAACATCACCAACATTATCATCATCAAGATCAACATCAGGCCTCCAATCTACAGTTCCTGACCCGGGCTCGTAGACCCGACGTTCGCGGTTCAGCCTCCAGACGGGGTTTAGAGTTAGTCACAGTAATTATCCATGGATTCTGATATATTTGCGCGCCTAGATGGTGTGGGAGCTGCAGGTGAACCTGCAGATGGTGGGGCCTTTCTGGCGGGAGAGGTGTCGGCTTTGGCAAGAGCTGCTGAGGTAGGCTGGGACTGCTCTGAGTGACAGCAAGTGTCACATCAAGTGCTCAATTGTGCAGGCTGGGGAGTGTTTCTGGTGGTGGGTAATGTGGTGATGAGATTATTGGGTGTGTATGGTGTCGGATTTCCTGAAGGAGGAATTTTACAGGGTAGGGCTTACATACTGAACGATAAGACACAAAGGAGTGTGATGGAACACAGGGATCTGGGAATACACGTCCATAATTCCCAGGTAGATAAGAATGCGCTCGTCCGTGAGGACGACTGACTGGTGCCTTGCGGAATTTATTTACTTTATTTCATTTGAGAAACAGCGCAGAATAGGCCCTTCCAGACCAACGAGCAGTGCCACCCAGCAACTCACCGATTTAACTGGATCCTAATCCTGGGACAATTTACAATGACCAATTGTCCTAGTAGTCGGTTCGACTTCGGACTGTAGGAGGAAACCGGGGCAGCCGGAAGAAATCCACGCGGTCACGAGGAGAACGTACAAACTCCTTGCAGGCGACGATGGAATGGAAGTCTGACACACCAAGCTGTAGTAGTGTCGTATTCACCGCTCCGTTACCGTGACGCCCCAAAGGTGGAAAAAGCTTGGAGCGTCACCTGGTACAATGACCACGGTAGCGTAACATTCAGCTCGCCAGCGATTGGGGTTCAATTCCGCTGCTATCTGTGAGGAGTTTGCATGTTCTCCCAGTGAGCATGCCGCTTCCTGCGGCTGCTACGGTTTCCTCCCACATTCCAAACGCTTACGGGTTATAGGGTTAGTAAGTTGTTGGCCGTGGACGTTGGCGCCGGAAGCGTGCTGTCGCTTGTGGGCTGCTCCCCCCACCCCGCACCCCCGTGCATTCGCGGATTGTGTTGATTGTAAACACAAACGACGCATTTCACTGTATGTCTCGATATACATGTAACACATAGCGCTAATCTTTAAACACAGTATTGGTCATAGTATTTATGGGGGACACTACAACGCCCCTCTTAATCACTTCTCACTTTTCCCAGATAAGCTGGGCAGGAAGATCATCCTGACGCAAAATCAGAAGCTTTACATCTACGTGCTGCTGGATGTCTCCGGGAGCATTACCAGGAAAGACTTTCAGACAGCGAAGGAGGCCCTGAGCCAGTTCATTGACATGGTAGGACCTGCACAGGGCGGGGCTTTCACAGGGCGGGGCTTTCACAGGGCGGGGCTTTCACAGGGCGGGGCTTTCACAGGGCGGGGCTTTCACAGGGCAGGACTCACGCAGGGCAGGACTCACGCAGGGCAGGACTCACGCAGGGCAGGACTCACACAAGGCGGGACTCACGCAGGGCAGGACTCACGCAGGGCAGGACTCACGCAGGGCAGGACTCACACAAGGCAGGACTCACACAAGGCGGGACTCACGCAGGGCAGGACTCACACAAGGCGGGACTCAGGCCGGCTGGGATTCACACAGGGTGGCAGTTACAAACTGTGGGATTTACATAGAATAGGACCTAAACAGTGTCGGGCTGACAATGCGTGGGGCTTACAAGGATAGCGCGTTCACTGGGTGGGGCTTACACAAGGTAGGAATATCACAGGGTAGAACTCACACACGGTGGGACGTGCTGTAATCCAGATGGCAGTGTGTGATGGTGCAGACCAGAATACAGATCCATATCTCATTGAAAGTGGTGTCACGAGTATAAAGGACTGTAAAAACAGAATGCTTTTTCAGTCAATGTGTTGACTACAATAGTTGGGATATTATTTTGCAGTTATAAAGGGCGTTGGCAAAGTCTAATTTGGACCATTGAGTAACTCTCAACCTATCGCAAGACATGCTTTCTAATCCAGGCAGCATCCTGGTAAATCTCTTTTGTACCTCTCTAAAAGCCTCCACGTCCTCCCTACAAGGAAGTGACGAGGACGCTGGATGGGATGGGAGAGGGAGAGGATATTGGGGAGAGGGGAAATGCAGGCACTCCTCTAATCAACAGCCTCTTCAAATAGATCAGCCGCTTTGAGGTGAGTGTGAGGTACGCCATCCTTCTCTTCGGCTCCCAGACCCGTGATGTCGTCCACATCGGCGCTGAGGAATCCTCCGATTCCAGAGAGGTGTCGAATATCGTGTCCGCAATGAAGTATGACGGTGGGTAATGTTGTGTGGGAGGAGCCGGGGGGGGGATTGGGAAGAGGGTGCTGTGGAGAGTCAGTTACCAATGGTGGAGGTAGAATTATGTGCTTGACTCCTCCCTCCCACACACCCACCCTTTGACCGCCCACCCTGAGCACCTTCCCTGCCCCACAACACCCATCATGGAACATTGGCCAGGCCACAGGGTATATTTAAAGCGGAATTAGTAGACTATTGATCAGCCAGGGTGTGAAAGATTACGATGAGAAGGCCAGAGAATGGGTTGGGAGGAGTAATACATCAATAGAGCAGAATCGATTGACCGAATGGCCTAAATATGATGCTGTATTCCTTGTGGTCTTACGATGGCCTCATACTCCCTCTACACATTGTGTCACCCGTCCTCTCCATGTCCTTCCCACCACCTGCTCCATGCAAAACATCTCTGCCGCAACCAATGTCCTTAGAGGACAAAGAACAGTAGAGCACAGGAACTATCCATTCGGCCCACAATGTTGCTACTTATTCATAGAAACATAGAAAACCTGCAGCATAACACAAGCCCTTCGACCCACAAAGCTGTGTTGAACATGTCCTTACTTTAGTAATTACATAGGGTTACCCATCGCCCATTTTTCGAATGTACCTATCCAGGAGTCTCTTAAAAGACTCTATCGTATCCGCCTCCACCACCATAGCCGGCAGCCCATTCCACTCACTCCCCACCCTCTGTGTGAAAAACTTACCCCTGTCAGCTACTCAGTACCTACTTCCAAGCACCTTAAAACTGTGCCCTCTCGTGCTAGCCATTTCAGCCCTGGGAAAAGGCCTCTGTCTATCCACACGATCAATGCCTCTTGTCATCTTGTACACCTCTATCAGGTCACCTCTCATCCTCCGTCACTCCAAGGAGAAAAGGCCGAGATCATTCAACCTATTCTCATGAGGCATACTTCCCAATCCAGGCATCATCTTTGTAAATCTCCTCTGCACCTTTCCTATGGTTTCCACATCCTTCTAGTAGTGAGGCGACCAGAACTGAGCACAGTACGCCAAGTGGGGTCTGACAGGGTCCTATATAGCTGAAACATTACCTCTCGGCTCTTAAACTCAATCCCACGATTGATGAAGGCCAATACACCGTATGCCTTCTTAACCACAGAGTCAACCTGCACAGCAGCTTTGAGTGTCCTATGGACTCGGACCCCAAGATCCCTCTGATCCTCCACACTGCCAAGAGTCTTACCATTAATACTATATTCTGCCATCATATTTGACCTACCGATTGAACCACCTCACACTTATCTGGGTTGAACTTCATCTGCCACTTCTCAGCCCAGTTTTGCATCCTAACAATGCCCCGCTGTAACCTCTGACAGCCCTCCACACTATCCACAACACCCCCAACCTTTGTGTCATCAGCAAATTTATAACATATCCCTCCACTTCCTCATCCAGGTCATTTATAAAAGTCACGAAGAGTAGGGGTCCCAGAATAGATCACTGAGACACACCACTGGTCACTGACCTCCATGCAGAATATGACCTGTCTACAACCACTCTTTACCTTTCGTGGGCAAGCCAGTTCTGGATCCACAAAGCAATGTCTCCTTGGATCCCATGCCTTCTTCCTTTCTCAATAAGCTTTGTCAAAGGGGTACTTTATCAAATGCCTTGCTGAAATCTATATACGCTACATCTACTGCTCTAACTTCATCAATGTGTTTAGTCACATCCTCAAAAGATTCAAACAGGCTGTAAGGCACGAGCTGCCTTTGACAAAGCCATGTTGACTATTCATAATCATATTATACCTCTCCAAATGTTTATAAATCCTGCCTCTCAGGATATTCTCCATCAAGTTACCAACCACTGAAGTAAGACTCACTGGTCTATAATTTCTTGGGCTATCCCTACTCCCTTTCTTGAATAAGAGAAAAACACCCGCAACATTCCAATCCCCCGGAACATTTTCCTTCCCCGTGGCTGATGCCATGATCATCGCCAGAGGCTCAGCAATCTCCTCCCTCGCTTCCCAGAGTATCCTGGGGTACATCCCGTCCATCCCGGTGACTTACCCAACTTGATGCTTTCCAAAAGCTCCAGCACATCCACTTCCTTAATATCTACATGCTCAAGCTTTTCAATCCACTGTTAAGTCACCCCTACAATAAGCTAAGATAATTTTCTGTAGTGAATACTGATGGAACCGTACTGCAGAAATGTGGCAAATGTTCAAGGATTATTTGCGCGGAGTTCCGCATAGGTACATTCGAATGAGACAGGGAAAGAATGGTAGGGTACAGGACTGTGGTGTACAAATCCTGTTGTAAATCTAGTCAAGAAGCCGCGGCAGTGTCTCATGTATCAGATTCTACCACCAGCCCGGCAGTGTCCCATGTATCAGATTCTACCACCAGCCCGGCGGTGTCTCATATATCAGACTCTACCACCAGCCCGGCAGTGTCTCATGTATCAGATTCTACCACCAGCCCGGCAGTGTCCCATGTATCAGATTCTACCACCAGCCCGGCGGTGTCTCATATATCAGACTCTACCACCAGCCCCGGCAGTGTCTCGTGTATCAGACTCTACCACCAGCCCCGGCAATGTCCCATGTATCAGATTCTACCACCAGCCCGGCAGTGTCCCATGTATCAGATTCTACCACCAGCCCGGCGGTGTCTCATATATCAGACTCTACCACCAGCCCCGGCAGTGTCTCGTGTATCAGACTCTACCACCAGCCCCGGCAATGTCCCATGTATCAGATTCTACCACCAGCCCGGCAGTGTCTCATATATCAGACTCTACCACCAGCCCCGGCAGTGTCTCGTGTATCAGACTCTACCACCAGCCCCGGCAGTGTCTCGTGTATCAGACTCTACCACCAGCCCCGGCAGTGTCCCATGTATCAGACTCTACCACCAGCCCGGCAGTGTCTCGTGTATCAGATTCTACCACCAGCCCGGCAGTGTCTCATGTATCAGACTCTACCACCAGCCCCGGCAGTGCATAAAACGCACCCACCACCACTCTTTGCCTAAAACACATTTTCCTCCAATCACTTTAAATCTATAACCCCTTCATAGTATCCATTTCTGCCTTGGGGAAAAGTCTCCGGCCGTCTACTCCCCACCCCTGCTGCTGCCCTTGTCCCGTCCATACCGCTCGCTTCCCAAGCCAGCTTCTGCAGCCACCCACCCGAACCTCTCTTCCCCACACCTCTGGGTGAAAGTGTTCTGCTACTTGTCATAGTTGTACAGAGTTTCTCTTCTGGGCACCGGGTGGCGGGATAGGGCAGCACAGCTCTCGTTCCTCTGACAATCTCCCAATTCAGACATAGCCAAGTCAGCCCACCCTCTGATCCCGTCCTGACGCACCCACATCGCTGTTCCCCCACTCCACCCGTACCCCGGGTCGTGTGTGTGTGACCTACCCCTGCCTCTCCTGTTGCCGCCTCACTCTAGTCACGTTGCCGCATATAGACGGTGCCCAACTAAGCCTTTCCATTCCACGCCGTAGACTACGTGTTGAACAAGAACTTGGGAACCAACGTGACCGGAGCTTTGAAAACCGTCTACGGGATGATGAGTTACGCCAGGACGAACATGAAGGACAGACTGGATGAATGGATGCAGATCCGCCACGTGATCCTGATCTTCACGGACGGTAGGTCACCGACTAAAGCCGCGGAATACCACTCCCCTCCCCTCAACCCCTACCACACCGCTCATCCTATACCTAGATGGAATCTCCTTGGTTCCCGGGAATCGTTAACACCTCTGTCGCCTCTGTACTGCCTAAACATTTCGTCATCATATGTACGTCGAGACGTGCAATGAAACATGTCATTTCCGTCAACGACCGACACAATTCAAGTGTCGCCATCCCTTCAGTGCTCACAACTTACCGAAACATCTTTGGGATGTGGGAGGAAAGAGCATCGGAACACCGGAGCACTCGGAACAGATTCGCCCGTCACGGGGAGAATGTACAGGCTCCTTACAGAGAGTGGTGGGAATTGAACCCGTGTCACTAGAGCTGTAAAGCGGTAGAATAACTGCTATGCCACCATGCCGCCCTGGCACTGTCCATGCCTGTGCCCAGCTGCAGAGCAGATAAAACTGCCCAGGCGTTGCCTGCATGCAGCAAGACCGGAACAACATTCAAGCAAGGACCCGTTAGTGAGTGACGTACGAACAGGCCCTGATCTCCAACATGTCCTACATTCTGTATCTATTACAACACAATAATTATACCTGTTAGCAAAGTTCAGCAGCGGATGATCCCGGGAACAAAAGGATTCACATGTGAGAAATGTTTGATGACTCTGGACAGGGAATGCTGGAGTTTAGAAGAATGACTAGGAAATCCGAATCAAACCTTATTGAATATTGAAAGGCTCTGGTAGACTGGATGTGGAAAGAACATTTCCTATAGTGGGGGAGTCTAGGACCAGTGGGCACAGATAGAGTGGGTGTGGAGAGGATGTTTCCCATAGTGGGGGAGTCTAGGACCAGAAGGCATAGATAGAGTGGATGTGGAGAGGACGTTTCCTATAGTGGGGGAGTCTAGGACCCGAGAGTACAGATAGAGTGGATGTGCAGAGGATGTTTCTTATAGTGGGAAGTCTAAGACCAAAGGGCACAGCCTGAGATTAGAGGGACATCCACTTAGAACAGAGATGAGTAGGAATTTCTTTAGCCAAACGGTGGTGAATCTGTAAGATTCATTGCCACAGGTGACTGTGGAGGCCAAGCCATTAAGCTGAGGTTGATCGGTTCTTGATGAGTAAGGACATCAAAGCTAATGGGGAGAAGGCAGGGGAATGGGACTGACCAGGATAATAAATCAGCCATGGTGAAATGGCAGAGGAGACTGGAGGGCCTGAATGGTGTCTTACGTCTTAAGTCTAACGTCTTAAGAGAAAAGGCTGGTTACTGGAGCCTTAAGCACAGTCACTTCAGGCCGGTGGGGCCTGTCAGCCATGGCTGGCAGCTCATCTGGAAAGAAAACTCTGATCTCAAACCTCCGCTGCTTTGCGGCTGTACCCGCTCATGCGGAAGGCTTCAGGAATAAAACTTGAGGAAAGGTCCGGAGTTGGAGTCCCTAAGGCAGTCAGTCCTACGTTGAGTTTCAACACTAACTGGCAACTCCTGCGAGGCTGGTGCCAAACTATGTCGTTCCTTTGGCCACATTAGCTGCGTGCAGAGGGCAACGTGGGCAACAGCTTGTTCTCCATATCGTACCACATAAACAGATAGGACTCAGCCCCAAAGAACGGAGGACCTCAGGCATGACGGATCGATCTGCCACTCCCTGTGGCCGAGAGGTAATGGGTGGTGGTGTTGGAGGTGGGGGGAGGTGGTGAGCGGGGACTGGAGACAGACCGACCTTACCCTTGGTTCCAACAAGCGATCCCGTGTTTTTCAGGACGGATCAACGTGGGTGGGTTGCCCACACAGGTGCTGAATAACATTCGGAGTTTCCTGGAGATCGAGAATTCTCGGGAGGACTACCTGGGTAAACGGGCGCTGGCAGAAACTGGGGAGGGTGTCGGGGAACGGGGGGGAATGGTCAAAATAGAGAAGTCAAGCAATTCCAGGCGACACAGACCGAACTGGTATTCGACCAAACGTCTAACACAAAACAAGTACAAAGTTCAAAAATAGGCCAAAAAAACATTCGAAAGGACTGCGGCACTGGATTACAAGAGAGGCACACTATCAACCTTGGCGCAAAGACTGAGCAGAGAGCAGCACAATTCACACAGCGTAAAAGAACATAGAACAGTACAGCACAGTACAGGCCCTTCGGCCCACAATGTTGTGCCGACCCTCAAACCCTGCCTCCCATATAAGCCCCCAACTTAAATTCCTCCATATACCTGTCTAGTAGTCTCTTAAACTTCACTAGTGTATCTGCCTCCACCACTGACTCAGGCAGTGCATTCCACGCACCAACCACTCTCTGAGTTAAAAACCTTCCTCTCTAATATCCCCCTTGAACTTCCCACCCCTTACCTTAAAGCCATGTCCCCTTGTATTGAGCAGTGGTGCCCTGGGGAAGAGGAGCTGACTATCCACTCTATCTATTCCTCTTATTACCTTGTACACCTCTATCATGTCTCCTCTCATCCTCCTTCTCTCCAAAGAGTAAAGCCCCAGCTCCCTTAATCTCTGATCATAATGCATACTTTCTAAACCAGGCAGCATCCTGGTAAATCTCCTCTGTACCCTTTCCAATGCTTCCACATCCTTCCTATAGAGAGGTGACCAGAACTGGACACAGTACTCCTCCTGATTACACAGAACAACTGGGCACACGGGTAGTCAGTTCCAACACGAAGAACACGCCAGGCGAGAATGCTCGGAAACAAGACGCGCACTAGTAGGACTGCCTCTAGTGGCCAACCGTGCAATTGACCCCAAAGTCTTGGCTCGGAATCCCTTTTTGATTTAGAAAAAAATACAAAAGATTATTCGTTCAGAACATCCACACTATAAAACTGTTAACAATTTCAAATTAAAATATTGTTACAATCTCCTCAGGGTGGGGGTGGGGTGCTCACCGTCCCTGAAATGCCCCTCTGTACACATGCTCCCTCTCCCAGGGTATCCACGTACGAGCTGGAAGACGGCTCAGACGGAGCCCCCGACTGCGAGCCGCTTGGGCCGGTGAATGGCCACCTTGGCCAGACCCAGAACAACCCCCTAGTGACACCAGCGCCCTCGCCCTTGCTCTCCTTGCTGGCTGACAGCAGATCAGGAAGAGGAACCTAAGGTGCAGCCTCTTCAGATACCCATGACTAACCTTGGCGATTGAGATCCGTGCTCGGCTGTGTGGCGGGATGGGTGGGGTCGGTTCCACTGCACCACATCACTCAGCAAGCCCGGTGTCCTGCAGATGTCTATGTTTTCGGACTCGGTGAAGAGGCGGACAAGGAGCAGATCAACTCCATTGCGTCCAAGAAGACCGGCGAGAAACACGCCTTCTTCCTGGCAAACGAGGACCTTCACACCGTCTTCAACTCTTTGCTGGGTAAGGATGCCTCTCGTTTCTCGTTCGGCGGTCGCGACAGCGCTCACGCTGGTGTCGGGGTTACGGCGCTCAGTTTTCAGGGAGGGGCTCCCACGGGCCGGGCGTGGGAGCTCCTCCCTGAACTGGCTACTCACATTGCTTCCAAATGTGAGGCGAATGTGAGAGAGACAGCTCTCTCCGCGGGAAACTACGCTGCGGGAAGGACGGCGGAGAGGAAGCGCCGCGAGCGAGATGGGCGGTGGAGAGGGAGCGCCTCGCTGTGAGATGGGGATGGAGAGGGAGCGCCTCGCTGTGAGATGGGGATGGAGAGGGAGCGCCTCGCTGTGAGATGGGCGATGCACGGGGAACGCCGCGTTGCAATGTGCGTGGTGGGGAGGGACCGCCATGCTGAGATATGGGCGGTGGAGAGGGAGCGCCGCGCTGTGAGATGGGGATGAAGAGGGTGCGCCGCGCTGTTAGATGAGGGTGGAGAGAGATGGGCGGTGGAGAGATTGCGCCGCGCTGTGAGATGGGCGGTGGAGAGGGAGCACCGCGCTGTGAGATGGGGATGGAGAGGAAGCGCTGCGCTGTGAGATGTGGATGGAGAGGGAGTGCCGCGCTTTGAGATGGGGGTGGAGAGATTGCGCCGCGCTGTGAGATGGGGATGGAGAGGGAGCGCCGCGCTGTGAGATGGGGATGGAGAGGGTGCGGCGCGCTGTGAGATGGGGATGGAGAGGGAGCGCCGCGCTGTGAGATGGGGATGGAGAGGGAACGCCGCGCTGTGAGATGGGGATGGAGAGATTGCGCCGCGCTGTGAGATGGGGATGGAGAGGGTGCGGCGCGCTGTGAGATGGGCGGTGGAGAGGGAGCGCCGCGCTGTGAGATGGGGATGGAGAGGGAACGACGCGCTGTGAGATGGGTGGTGGAGAGGGAGCGCCGCGCTGTGGGATGGGGATGGAGAGGGAACGCCGCGCTGTGAGATGGGGATGGAGAGATTGCGCCGCGCTTTGAGATGCGGTTGGAGAGATTGCGCCGCGCTGTGAGATGCGGTTGGAGAGATTGCGCCGCGCTGTGAGATGGGGATGGAGAGGGTGCGGCGCGCTGTGAGATGGGGATGGAGAGGGAGCGCCGCGCTATGAGATGGGAGGTGGAGAGGGTGCGCCGCGCTGTGACATGGGGATGGAGAGGGTGCGGCGCGCTGTGAGATGGGGATGGAGAGGGAGCGCCGCGGTGTGAGATGGGGATGGAGAGGGAACGCCGCGCTGTGAGATGGGGATGGAGAGATTGCGCCGCGCTGTGAGATGGGGATGGAGAGGGTGCGGCGCGCTGTGAGATGGGCGGTGGAGAGGGAGCGCCGCGCTGTGAGATGGGGATGGAGAGGGAACGACGCGCTGTGAGATGGGTGGTGGAGAGGGAGCGCCGCGCTGTGGGATGGGGATGGAGAGGGAACGCCGCGCTGTGTGATGGGGATGGAGAGATTGCGCCGCGCTGTGAGATGCGGTTGGAGAGATTGCGCCGCGCTGTGAGATGCGGTTGGAGAGATTGCGCCGCGCTGTGAGATGGGGATGGAGAGGGTGCGGCGCGCTGTGAGATGGGGATGGAGAGGGAGCGCCGCGCTATGAGATGGGAGGTGGAGAGGGTGCGCCGCGCTGTGACATGGGAATGGAGAGGGTGCGGCGCGCTGTGAGATGGGGATGGAGAGGGAGAGCCGCACTGTGAGCTGGGGATGGAGAGGGAGTGCCGCGCTGTGAGATGGGGATGGAGAGGGAGCGCCGCGCTGTGACATGGGGATGGAGAGGGTGCGGCGCGCTGTGAGATGGGGATGGAGAGATTGCGCCGCGCTGTGAGATGGGGATGGAGAGGGAGAGCCGCGCTGTGACATGGAGATGAGAGGGTGTGGCGCGCTGTGACATGGGGATGGAGAGGGAGCGCCGCGCTGTGAGATGGGGATGGAGAGGGTGCGACGCGCTGTGAGATGGGGATGGAGAGGGTGCGGCGCGCTGTGAGATGGGCGGTGGAGAGGGAGTGCCGCGCTGTGAGATGGGCGGCGGAGAGGGAGCGCCGCGCTGTGAGATGGGGATGGAGAGATTGCGCCGCGCTGTGAGATGGAGGTGGAGAGATTGCGCCGCGCTGTGAGATGGGGATGGAGAGGGAGCGCCGCGCTGTGAGATGGGGATGGAGAGGGAGCGCCGCGCTGTGAGATGGGGATGGAGAGGGTGCGGCGCGCTGTGAGATGGGCGGTGGAGAGGGAGTGCCGCGCCGTGAGATGGGCGGTGGAGAGGGAGAGCCGCGCTGTTTGATGGGCGGTGGCGAGGGAGCGCCGCGCTGTGAGATGCGGTTGGAGAGATTGCGCCGCGCTGTGAGATGGGGATGGAGAGGGAACGCCGCGCTGTGAGATGGGCGGTGGAGAGGGAGCGCCGCGCTGTGAGATGGGGATGGAGAGATTGCGCCGCGCTGTGAGATGAGGATGGAGAGGGAACGCCGCGCTGTGAGATGGGCGGTGGAGAGGGAGCGCCGCGCTGTGAGATGGGGATGGAGAGGGTGCACCGCGCTGTGAGATGGGCGGTGGAGAGGGAACGCCGCGCTGTGAGATGGGCGGTGGAGAGGGAGCGCCGCGCTGTGAGATGGGGATGGAGAGGGTGCGCCGCGCTGTGAGATGGGGATGGAGAGGGAGCGCCGCGCTATGAGATGGGCGGTGGAGAGGGTGCGCCGCGCTGTGACATGGGGATGGAGAGCGTGCGGCGCGCTGTGAGATGGGGATGGAGAGGGAGAGCCGCGCTGTGAGATGGGGATGGAGAGGGAGCGCCGCGCTGTGACATGGGGATGGAGAGGGTGTGGCGCGCTGTGAGATGGGGATGAAGAGGGAGCGCCGCGCTGTGAGAAGGGGATGGAGAGGGAACGCCGCGCTGTGAGATGGGGATGGAGAGGGTGCGCCGCGCTGTGAGATGGGGATGGAGAGGGAACGCCGCGCTGTGAGATGGGGATGGAGAGAGATGGGCGGTGGAGAGGGAGCTCAGTGAGATTTCATTCAGTCTCTCCACTTGCAGACCTCTCCTCAGTGGGAAACCTCTGTGGGTTTGCCAACAAGAGTTTAGTTGCCACTGATCAGAGCTCTTACCCATGGTTCGTCGACATCCTCCATAATCAGAAACCGGTGAGTGTAACTCGTGGATCCCGGGGTCCTCCATCTCGAATTGGCCTGAATCCGGAGTGAGAGAGGGAGAGAGAGAGACGGGGTGTGCGGAAATTAGGGACAGGATGATTGAGAGAGGTGAGGAGAGGAAGGAAACGAGAAACGGACTCTCTATAAATTTCCTTCTCAATCCCATTCTCCCGCCGACGACTGGAGAGTAAATGCGGAGAGTAATTTCCTAGTGCCAGTGTCCACAGCTGGGAGAGACAAGGAATGCAAGTGTAGGAGTTTTGTGGGGGGGCAGGGTTGGCAATCAGGGAGACATGCAGACGATAGATTGCAGAGAAGAGTAGCGGGAATCTGCAGAGATGGGTAGCGGGTATCTGTAGAGAAGAGTAGCGGAAATCTGCAGAGAGATGTAGCGGGAATTTCCAGAGACGCAGATCAATAATGTTGCCAGATGCAGTTTCCCAAACGAGGCCAACAGCTTCCTGCTCTCTAACCCTCTGCCCTCTGACCTTCGCATTTTGACCCACTGCCTTCTGACTCTGACCACAAACTGCTACTCACCGCACTGACCCCTTCACACTGGTCCTTGCCACTGACACACCCCCCCACCGTCACCCCTGCACACCGACCTGTGCCCCCTGACCCTCTGTCCTCTGACTGCAGCCTTCTGACGAATTGTCCTTTGGCCCCGCCCACTGACTCGGTCCCAAGCCCACAAAGACCAGGAGTTCCCTGTCCTGGGGTGTGTGACCTCCCGCTGGGGCGGAGGGAGTTTGAATCTTTATACCGTGCCTAACAGGGAGTCCCCAACCCTCTCCACAGAACAGCCGTTGCTCCGGTTCCATCGTGGCACCGCAGTGGATTCTGACAGCGGCTCACTGTTTCGGAGATCTGGCGAATGAAGACCCCAGCGACCTGTCCATACGCTTGGGTAAGAAGAGGGAGCGCCTCAAGCCCGTGCTTTAATGAGCGCATGGGCGGAGTGGGGGGGAGCGTCTCTCTGCGGAGGGATCGCCGAGCCGTGGGAGAGCTGGGGAAGAGGGAGGCCACTGCGGTAGAGGCTGTACCCAGGGATGGCCACCACGACAGTGAAGACGATTCCGAGGGCGTGTCGTTTTGTGAGAGAGGGTGGGAGGTGCGAGGGAGCGCCGCTTACAGAGGGGGGAGAGGTGAAGTGAGAGAGAGTGCCACAATGCCGTGCGGGAAGTTCTGAGGGGACATCGCTCAACGAACAGGATGAGAGGTATACTGGGACAGGGGAAGCTGCGATGGAGCGCCGCACTAGGGTGGGGAGCCAGTGCCGCTCTCCAGGAACTTCCATGACGTTCAATTCATTGGCGTTATCAGATGGACTGCTCTTGGCCCAGCACATAATTGGCATTTCAAAGAAGTTTCTGTAGATTCGGCACGTCATCTAAAACCTTGACAAACTTCTAGCGATGCGAACTGGAGGGTACCTCACGGCCTGGAATGGAAACACCGAAGCCATTTTGACAGAATGTGGATACTACCCAGTCCATTACAGGCAAAGCCCTTCCCACCATTGCGCACATTTACACGGAGCACTACTACAAGAAAGCAATATCTGTCATCAAGGAACCCCACCCTTCAGGCCACGCTCTCGTCTGGGTTACTACCATCGGACAGGAGGTACGGGAGCCTTAGGTTCCACACTACTCGGTTCAGGAACAATTATTACACCCCACCCATCAGGCTCCTAAAGCAGCGTGGTGCACTCACCTTCAGAACTCTTTGCAAACCATGTTCTCAGTATTAGTTTTTTTTTTGATTTTGTAGCTTCCTCCTTTTCCACCTTGGTTGCTAGTAAGCTTTTGTTCTTGTGCAGTGTTACTGTACTATTTCTCTATTGTACTGTGGATGTCTGCAGGAACATGATCTCAGGGCGGTATACTCGGCTAATAAATTTACTTTGACGCTTAGAGTTTGAACACCTTCACAGGAAGCTGAGCAGGCCAGGCAGCACTTATGGAAAGGTGTAAAGAGGCGACTCGTCGGGCCCAGACTCCTCATGACCTTCTGACTCCCTCCATAATTCCGAGTGCAATTTAAAAATACAAACACGAGGAATTCTCGTTTTGCTGAAGAGACCCGACGCAGACTGGGAGATCGTTTCGCTGAACACTTAAGCTCGGTCCGCCAGAGAAAGCAGGATCTCCCAATGGCCGCAGATTTTAATTCCGTGTCCCATTCCCATTCTGATGTGTCTATCCATGGCTTCCTCTACTGTAAAGATGAAGTCACACTCAGGTTGGAGGAACAACACCTTATATTCCGTCTGGGTAGCCTCCAACCTGATGGCATGAACATTGACTTCTCAAACTTCCGCTAATGCCCCACCTCACCCTCGTACCCCATCCGTTATTTATTTATATACGCACATTCTTTTTCTCTCTCCCTCCTTTTTCTCCCTCTGACTATACCCCTTGCCCATCCTCTGGGCTTCCCCCCCCCCACCTCCCCCTTTTCCTTCTCCCCGGACCTCCTGTCCCATGATCCTCTCATATCCCTTTTGCCAATCACCTGTCCAGCTCTTGGCTCCATCCCTCCCCCTCCTGTCTTCTCCTATCATTTTGGATCTCCCCCTCCCCCTCCCAATTTCAAATGTCTTACTAACTCTTCCTTCAGTTAGTCCTGACGAAGGGTCTCGGCCTGAAACGTCGATTGCACCTCTTCCTAGAGATGCTGCCTGGCCTGCTGCATTCACCAGCAACTTTGATGTGTGTTGCTTATTCTGAGTGTGTTGCTTTGGACTTCCGGCATCTGCAGATTTTCTCGTGTTTCAGAAGAAGCTTTTGGTTCCATTTGCCTTTCTCGTCCCGCAGGAAGTTCTGACAAGATCATACTGAAGGTCGAGCAAGTAACTGTACATCCGCGGTACAATCTGACCGGGAAGATAGCGAAGAAGATCCGTGAATTCTACGATTATGACGTGGCACTGATCAAGCTAGCGACAAAGCTGAACTTCACAACGTACATCAGGTACGGGGAACGGGAGCTGACCCTCTCCATATTCCGACCCCATCCCTCTGCTACGCTCCCTGCCTCAGGGGCACCAGACGCTGCTCCTTCCTAACCTCTGCTCAGGGGCCAAACTCCTGTCTGGCTCATGCAGGGAGTCACACAGAGAGAGCAGACAGACAGACGCACAGAGAGGCAGACAGACAGACGCACAGAGAGGCAGACAGACAGACGCACAGAGAGAGCAGACAGACAGACGCACAGAGAGGCAGACAGACAGACGCACAGAGAGGCAGACAGACAGACGCACAGAGAGAGCAGACAGACAGACGCACAGAGAGGCAGACAGACAGACGCACAGAGAGAGCAGACAGACAGACGCACAGAGAGGCAGACAGACAGACGCACAGAGAGAGCAGACAGACAGACGCACAGAGAGGCAGACAGACAGACGCACAGAGAGAGCAGACAGACAGACGCACAGAGAGGCAGACAGACAGACGCACAGAGAGAGCAGACAGACAGACGCACAGAGAGGCAGACAGACAGACGCACAGAGAGGCAGACACACACGCGCGGACACGCATCAACAGGCATAAAGACATAAACACACAAAACTCACAGACTCAGACACACAGTGCGCAGCACAGACACAAAACACACACACACACACGCTCACACACACACATACACGCGAAGACACGAAGAGACACACACAGTCAGACACAGAAGTATATACTGTTCACTTGAACAGACACAGAATGTGTGAAAGACAGACATAGAGAGGAGAGAGAGACAAAGAGAGACGGATAGAGACAGAGAGACAGGGTGAAAGAGACAGTGAGACAGGCAGACAGGGAGAGAAAGAATAAGAGAGACAATGTAAGAGAGAGTGAAAGAGACAATGTGTGTGTGTGTGTGTGTGTGTGTGAGTGAGAGAGAGACTGCTGCAACAAAATCTGCTGGAGGAAGTCAGCGGGTGCGGCAGCAGATGGGGTCACACTGCACGGTGTGTGGGCACCCCTTGTGGGTGGGGAGATGACAAGGGAGCTACTCCCTGTGGGAGTGGCCTTGTTGTGGGAGCGTTGCACAGTGGTAGTACCTGCGCCGATGCTGGGGGTGTGCTGAGGGAGCAACTCACCGGGGATGAATCTTTCTCGGAGAGGAGCCGATGTGAGTGCTGCTGCTGGACATGGAACAAAATGGTCATAAGCAAATAAATACCAGCCTGTCCGATATGACAGGAGACCTGTGCGGCAGAACGTTGCTCTGGGACAGTGCCACTCTCGACCTCAGAAGTCCGAGTGATTGGGTCGTCGTCACAAACTGGGGTTTTCCTTGCCTGCAGTGGACGACCATGGTGTCATCAGTGCCTTGTCGTGCCCCTCGCCCTCCACGGAGCGTTGCAGAACCCCCTTTCTCTAGATCTCATCTACCCAGTCTGCCGAATCTGGCCTTGCATGTTAGGACAGCCATGGCCCTCCCTGTCCGGGTGTGAGGCCGCCGGCTACCCGCGCCTGGTTTAGCCGGCCTGTCGAAGCAGCGTGCCGGGGTGTGGTGGTTGTCGCATGCAGATCAGCCACTTGGAGCTAGAGGTGAGAGCCGAGTTTCCGGTGGGGACCAGAGCTGAGTGAGCTGCCCGGAATGGAGACGAGAAGCCGCTTCACCAGAGGTGCTCCCCCTTTCCTGGACACCCCAAGCCCGGCTGTGAAAGGAGGAGCTTGGGCATTGGGTTAGTAACCCCATCCCGTAAAACTCAGAGCTACAGAACCACAAACAGAAGCTCCAAAGGGAGAGGATAGATCTTCGAAAACGGGCTACGCCCAGGGACTGGCCCAGGACTGAGGGCTCTGGGGATCTGCTGTTGGTGGATTTTGCCCCAGTAGGGGTGATGCGGCAATGCAACAGCATTATAAGGAGAGGTTTAAAGTTTTTAGGGTACAGTGAAGTAAGTGAGGAGGAGGGAGTGGTAGAGTTAATTAATATACCGGACTATGTTGGTGGAAGGAACCTTTCTAACCGGGACTGGCTCGGTTCCTCGCTCGTAGGTGAACGCCACACCGCTCTCATCTCTCCCCATCTCTCCATGCCCAGACCCATTTGCCTGCCGTGCACCGAGGAAACTAGTGTGGCTCTGCGCAGATCGCTGACGGGAACGAGCTGCTCCGATCACGGTAAATTCCTGAGGATTTGAAAATAAGCTTTATTTGGCACGTGTATATTAAAACGTACAGTGAATTGAGTAATTTAGTGTGAACGACAAGGATGTGCTGGGTCAGCACGCAACGGTGTCCACGCTTCCGGCGCTATTGTAGCATGTCCATCTTTGGGATTGTGGAGGAAACCGCAGCACCCGGAGGAAACCCCCGCGGTCACAGAGAGAACGTACAAACTCCTTATAGTCAGTGGCAGGGATGGAGCCCAGATCCCCAGCGCTGTAAGGCTATTACACCACCATGCTGATCCTCCAGACTCCGCGCTCCAAACACTGCTTTGGCGATGGATATCGAGGGGCGTAGGGATCTCCCTGAAGGTTGTGGAGATGGGGGCGCCCGCAGGGATCAGGGGAAGGGTCAGACTGGAAGAACATATCCTTCTTCATGACCTTAATGTTCTCGCTCATCCGCCGGTACGGCAGGTAGTCGGTCCTGCAGCTGAAGGCGAGCACATGGCCGAAGTTTGGGGAGTGAGGAAGGGAGATGCGTCCATGACAACCATGCGGGTAAAATGGATAGGCTCTGGGTGGGAGTGGTGCTGACGCGGGTGGGGAGATGGAGCGACACAAAATACTGGAGGAACTCAGCAGGTCAGACATCTGTGGAAATGAATAAACAGTCGACATTTCGGGCCGAGACCTGTCTTCAGGAATGGAAAGGAAAGGGGTGGATGCCCAAATAAGAACGGGGGGGGGGGGGGGAGAGGAGGAGTACAAGCTAGAAGGTGATAGGAGAAGCCCAGTGGGGGGGGGGGGTGAAGTAAAAGGCTGGGAGGTGAGAGGTAAAGAATGTCCTCCATCTCTGTCTGGAGAAGATGGAGTCTGATTGGACAGGAGAGTAGACCATGGGAGAAAGGGAAGACGTAGGGACACACCAGGGGGAGGTGAGAAGACGTAAGAGGCCAGAATGGAGGAACGCACAATAGGGAAGGGTGGGGTAAATTTACTGGGAGCTGGAGAAATCGATGTTCATGCCGTAAGGTCGGAGACTAGACAGAATAAGAGGTGCTGTTCCTCCGACCCGAGAGAACCTGTAACTGCCTTAACTCTACCCACTTCTACAGAAAGCGATCTACTGCCGACGTCAGGAGTAGTGGAAGCAAACTTTGTCCGGACCAAGAACAGCCAACCAGCCTTAGAAACGGTGAAAATAAAGACGGCGGGACCGGTGAGTGGAAAGCGGGGCAGCATAGAGATTAACCCAGCGAGGACAAGCGACAAGAATGCGGCAACTTTCTCCCTCTGCTGGGAACGGTGACGAGTAACCACCGTGTACTGACCGTGGGGGACGGGGCGGCTTTACAAAATCGTTTCAAATTATTAGCTCGTCACTGCCTGTTATGCCCCTGGCGTTTGGGACAGCAATGAAGGTCCTCCATCCCTGTCTGTCCTTGGCCATCTTCTCCATTGTGTCCAGGTGCGGTTCAGAGTGCTCATTTCTGCCCCGACGGTATGGCACCATTGTCCTGGGTCTCCAGCGCTTACTCTGCTCTTCAGGGGCTGTCTTGATAGTGGAGTTGGCCCCTCTTCTCATCCATGCTCAATCCATCTCCAATCTTTCCTCATGATGACTGTGACCATGTCTCCTCGGTGGCACCGAAAGATTAGGCAGTGGTTGGAAATTTTTCTTGGCCAGAAAACACGGCGGTTCTTCCAGAAGGTCGTGGTGTGGAATGACGACAACTTGACAATGTCGTTCTCTGTCATGCAACAGCATTCTGACCCGTACAACAGTGTGGCTGCTGTACTTGGTTGATCCCTATATGTTGCTCATTTCCCTGAAGTCGTTTCTATCTTTGCTGGGTCCGCACTGGATGGCGCCCCTGGTCCTCCCACCCTACCGAATGATGCTGCCCAGGCAGGTGCGTCTTACCCGGCAATGGTGCCATACCCGATTCTGATGGTCATGGTCTCAGTCTTTCTCCGTCTGACTCTCCAACCCGTCCACCAAAGGTACACAGGCTCTGAGTTTCCTTTGGCATGTGCTGGTGTGCATAGGCATAGTCATAGTCATAGTCATAGTCATACTTTGTTGATCCCAGGGGGAAATTGGTTTTCGTTACAGTTGCACCACAAATAATAAATAGTAATAGTAATAGTAATATTAGTAAATAGTAATAGTCATGGAAATAATAACTAGTAATAGAATAGTAATAGAAAAATAGTAATAAATAGTTAAATAGTAATATGTAAATTATGAAATAAGTCCAGGACCAGCTTATCGGCTCAGGGTGTCTGACCCTCCAAGGGAGGAGTTGTAAAGTTTGATGGCCACAGGTAGGAATGACTTCCTATGACGCTCTGTGCTGCATCTCGGTGGAATGAGTCTCTGGCTGAATGTACTCCTGTGCCCACCCAGTACATTATGTAGTGGATGGGAGACATTGTCCAAGATGGCATGCAACTTAGACAGCATCCTCTTTTCAGACACAACCGTGAGAGAGTCCAGTTCCATCCCCACAACATCACTGGCCTTACAAATGAGTTTGTTGATTCTGTTGGTGTCCGCTACCCTCAGCCTGCTGCCCCAGCACACAACAGCAATCATGATAGCACTGGCCACCACAGACTCGTAGAACATCCTCAGCATCGTCCGGCAGATGCTAAAGGACCTCAGTCTCCTCAGGAAATAGAGACGGCTCTGACCCTTCTTGCAGACAGCCTCAGTGTTCTTAGACCAGTCTACCAGTATGCGATAGTAATGCGAGATCATCCGCAAAGTCAAGGTCTTGTAAAGTAGAGAATAGTGTCCACCTAATGCCACTCTGCTTATCCTCATTGTTTGCCTCAGAACCCAATCACCAGGTAAAACAATATTGCCGATATCACAGAGACTTGGCTGACGCTTAACTTTAAAGCTTAAATTGCAGTCCCCGGTCTGCAGGTGAAGTTAGCATTGAAACACCGGATAAGCTGGACAATTTTGGAAAGGATCCGTATGATCTGAGAATTCCAGGGGTGTGGGGGTGGGGGAGATTTCTGGAATGCCTGTCAGATGGCTTTGTAGAGCAGCTCGTGGTTGAACCCACAAGAGGATCAGCTACTCTGGATCGGGTGTTGAGAAATGAACCGGAATTGATTAGAGAGCTTAAGGTAAAAGAACCCTTAGGGGTAAGTGATCATAATATGATTGAATTCACACTGAAATTTAAGAAGGAGAAACCAAAGTCATATGTATCAGTTTTGCAGTGGAATCAAAGAGATCACAGAGGAGTGAGAGAGGGGTTGGCCGGAATTGATTGGAAAAGAACACTGGCAGGGATGATGGCAGAGCAGCAATGGCTGGAACTTCTGGATATATACATCCCAAAGACGAAGTAATATTCTAAAGGCAAGCATGGGTAAAAAGGGAAGCCAAAGCCACCATAAAATACCAAAGGTAGGGCATATAACAGAGCAAAAATGAGTGGGAAGATAGCGGATTGGTAAGCTTTTAAATACCAACAGCAGGAAACTAAACAGTGATTAAGAAGGTAAAGATGGAATACAAAAGTAAGCTAGCCAACAATATTAAAGAGGATCCCAAAAGTGTCTTCAGATACCTGAAGTGTAAAAGAGAGGCAAGATTGGATATTGGATGGCTGGAAAACGATGCTGGGGTGGTAGAAGTGGGGGCAAGGAAATGGCAGATGAACTGAACAGGTATTCTGCATCATTCTTCAGCATAGTGGAAGTTCCAGGTGTCAGGGGTCATGAAGTATGTGAAGTTGCCATTATTAGAGAGAAGGTTCTTGGGAAACTGAAAGACCTGAAGGCGGTCAGGTCAGCTGGACCAGATTATGTACACCCCGGAGCTCTGAAAGAGGTAGCTGAAGAGATTGTGGAAGTATTAGTAATGATATTTCAAGAATCACTAGATTCTGGAATGGTTCCAGAGCACTGGAAAGTTGCAAATGTCACTTCACTCTTCAAGAAGGGAGAGAGGCATAAGAAAGGAAATTACAGGCCATTTAGTCTGACCTCAGTGGTTGGGAAGATGGTAGAGTCGATTGCTAAGGATGTGGTTTCAAGATACCTGGAGGCACATGGTAAAATAGACCGCAGTCGGCATGGTTTCCTCAAGGGAAAATCCTGCCCGACAAATCTGTTGGAATTCTCTGAAGAAACTACCTGGGGTCAGTTTCCGCCACTGCCTGTAAGGAGTTTGTATTTTCTCCCCGTGACTGTGTGGGTTTCCTCCGGGTGCTCCGCTTTCCTCCCACAATCCAAGGATGAACTAGTCGGTAGTTAATCGGTCATTGCAAATTGTCCTGTGATTAGGCTAGGGTTAAATCGGGAGATTGCCGGGCAGCATGGGCCAGAGGGCCGAAAGGGCCTACTACACGTTGTAACTCGATAAAATGAATAAATAATAAATAACAAGCAGGAGCAACAAAGGAGAATTGGTTGATGTTGTGTATTTGGATTTTCAGAAGGCCTTTGACAAGGCGCCATACAGGAGGCTGCCTCACAAGCTACGAGTCCATGGTATCACAGGAAGCTTTCTAGCTTGGATAAATCAGTGGCTGCTTGGCGGGTGTCAAAGAGTGGGAAAAAGCAACCATTTTCTGACTGGCTGCCGGTGACTAATGGTGTTCCACAGGGGTCTGTGTGGGACTGATTCTATTTACGTTATATGTCCATGATTTGGATGATGGAATTGATGGCTTTTCCCCAAACTTGCAGATGATATGAAGAAAGCTGGAGGGGGGCGGGTAGATTTGAGGGAATAGGGGAGGCTACAGAATGACTGAAGACAGATTAGGAGAAAGGGAAAATAAATGACAGATGGAATACAGTGTCGGAAAATGTCTGGTCATGCGCTTCGGTAGAAAAAGTGAAATGGTTGAGTCGTGTAAGTGGAGAGAAAATACAAAAATATGATGCGCAAAGGAACTTGGGAGCCCTTGTGCAGGCTTCCCTAAAGGTTAGTCTGCAGGTTGAGCCTGTGGCGAGGACGGTAAACGCAACGTTGGCGTTCATTTCAAAAGGACTGCAATATAAAAACAAAGATGTAACGTCGAGACTTTAAGCACTGGTGAGGCCTCACTTGGAATATTGTGAGCAGTTTTGGGCCCCTTACCTGAGAAAGGATGTGCTGAAACTGGAGCGGGTTCAAAGGAGGTTCACGAAAACGATTCCAGGGTTAAATGGCTTCTCATTTGAAGAGCCTTTAATGGCGTTTAACCTGTACTCACTGGAATTTAGAAGAATGAGGGGTGACCTAATTGAAACCTATTGAATGATGAAAGGCCTCGATCGAGTGGGTGTGGAAAGGATGTTTCTTCTGGTGGGAGTGCCTAAAACCAGAGGACACCGCCCCAGAATAGAGGGGCGTCCTTTTAGAAGGGAATGGGGAGGAATTTCTTTAGCCGAAGAGTGATGAATCTGTGGAATTCTTTGCCACAGGCAGCTGTGGAGGCCAGGTCTTTATGTATACTTAAGGCAGTTGATAGGTTCTTGAGTGTTCAGGGCATAAGGGGATACAGGGTGAAGGCAGGAGATTGGGGCTGAGGGGAAAAATGGATCAGCCATGATGAAATGGTGGAGCAGACTCGATGAGCCAAATGGCCTAATTCTGCTACTATATTTTATGGTCTTATGGTTTAATTCGCCAGAGGCTCGCCGTGGATGCGATCAAAACCTTTTCAATGTCCACGAAATTCGTATACAACCGTCTCTGTGCTCTGTGCATTGTTCTGTGAACTGTTATAGACAATAGACCACCATTCACTGTGATCATGGCTGATCATCCACAATCAGTACCCCGTGCTTGCCTTCTCCCCATATCCCTTCACTCCGCTATCTTCAAGAGCTCTATCTAACTCTTCTTTGAAAGAATCCGGAGAATTGGCCTCCACTGCCTTCTGAGGCAGAGCATTCCACAGAACCACAACCCTCTGTGTGAAAAAATTTTTCCTCAACTCCGTTCTAAATGGCCTACTCCTTATTCTTAAACTGCGGCCTCTGGCTCTGGACTCCCCCAACATCGGGAACATGTTTCCTGCCTCCAACATGTCCAATCCCTTAATAATCTTATATGTTTCAATCAGATCCCCCTAATCCTTCTAAATTCTAGTGTATACAAGCCCAGTCGCTCCAATCTTTCAACATATGACAGTCCCGCCATCCTGGGAATTAACCTTGTGAACCTACGCTGCACTCCCTTAATGTCCTTCCTCAAATTTGGAGACGAAAACTGTACATATTATTCCAGGTGTGGTCTCACCAGGGCCCTGTACAACTGCAGAAAGACTTATTTGCTCCTATACTCAATTCCCCTTGTTATGAAGGCCAGCACGCCATTAGCTTTCTTCACTGCCTGCTGTACCTGCATGCTTACTTTCAGTGACTGATGAACAAGGACACCTAGATCTCGTTGTACTTCCCCTTTTCCTAACTTGACACCGTTCAGTTAATAATCTGCCTTCCTGTTCTTGCCATCAAAGTGGATAACCTCACATTTATCCACATTAAACTGCATCTGCCATGCATCTGCCCACTCACCCAATCTGTCCAAGTCATCCTGTATTCTCATAACATCGTCCTCACATTTCACACTGTCACCCTGATTTGTGTCATCTGCAAATTTGCTAATGTTACTTTTAATCCCTTCATCTAAATCATTAATGTATATTGTAAATAGCTGCGGTCCCAGCACCGAGCCTTGCAGTACCCCACCAGTCACTGCCTGCCATTCTGAAAGGGACCCGTTAATCCCTACTCTTTGTTTCCTGTCTGCCAACCAGTTTTCTATCTATGTCAATACCCTACCCCCAATACCATTTGCTCTAACTTTGCATACTAACCTCCTATGTGGGACCTTATTAAAGGCTTTTTGAAAGTCCAGGTACACTACATCCACTGGCCTCCCCATGTCCGTTTTCATAGTCACATTCTCAGAAAATTCCAGAAGATTAGTCAAGCATGACTTCCCCTTCGTAAATTCATGCTGACTCGGACCGATCCTACCACTGCTATCCAAATGTGCTGCTATTTCATCTTTTATCATTGATTTCAGCATCTTCCCCACCACTGATGTCAGACTAACTGGTCTATAATTGCCTGTTTTCTCTCTCCCTCCTTTCTTAAAAAGTGGGATAACATTAGCTACCCTCCAATCCGCAGGAACTGATCCTGAATCTATAGAACATTGGAAAATGATTACCAATGCGTCCATGATTTCTAGAGCCAGCTCCTTAAGTACCCTGGGATGCAGACCATCAGACCCTGGGGATTTATCAACCTTCTGTCCCATCAGTTTACCCAACACTATTTTGTGCTTGATGCGAATTTCCTTCAGTTCCCCCATTACCCTAGGCCCTCTGGCCACTATCACATCTGGGAGATTGTTTGTGTCTTCCCTAGTGAAGACAGATCCAAAGTAACTGTTCAGCTCATCTGCCATTTCTTTCTTCCCCATAATAATTTCACCCGTTTCTGTCTTCAAGGGCCCAACTTTGGTCTTAGCTAATTTTTTCCTCTTCACATACCTATCCTCCTTTATATTTTTGGCTAGCTTACCTTCGTACCTCATCTTTTACCCATATTGCCTTCTGTTGCTCCTTATAAGTCACCCAATCCTCTGGCTTCCCACTCATCCTTGCTATGTTACACAGCATGAAGATCTAGTCGATAACAGTCCCTGTTTCTCCCAAAGCCACCTTGTTCTTTCCTCAAGCACACGTTGACAGCTTCTGTAGTCGGACGGACAATGTCTTTGGCGAGACCCTTGCTGGGCCCTGACAGAAGTGCCAATTGTTCCAATCACCTTGCTCTCCTTTCTTGGGATGCTAACAATAACACTATTCGTCCAGTCCCCGTTCCAAGATGATAGTAAACAGTGGCCACAGGATGCCTGCTGCAACTTTTGGATCAGCTTTGACCAGTTCAGCTTCAAATTGACATGTCTTGGAGCATCGCTGTTCTTTAATCGCAACAACAATATTTTCTCTCTTGGGTGGATCTGTGTTGATATCGAGGTCCTCTGCTGCCTCTTGAAAGTCAGGTTCTCCATTTGGTGATGGTCTGTTCAGTATTTCCCCTGAAATACTCTGCCTATTGCGCTTCTTGCTCTTTCTCAGTTGTCAAAAGCAGACTGTTCTTATCTCTCTATGTCTCGATCTTGGCCGTGTTCGGGGCTTCCCTCATGCTGCCAATAGCTTCCTCTCGGCTTTCACTGCTGTCAGTCATGCAGACCCTGGATGGAGACGCAGGAATAGCGTCGCACATGATATAGGATTCTTCACTTCTCTTTCTGTAACAAGCTGTCAGGGTTGTTAGTTCTGAACTGAATTCCCAAATCTGGAAGACCACAAAAGGCCTGGCCGCACCCTTTGACCTGTTTGACCCCACCGAGAGTCAAAGTACAAGGCCCTACCTCCAGGCAAAATAGATCTCTGGATCATTGAGGCTCACACGTCTCCAACCCCTACGACAAGGTTGCGGTACTCCAGCGGGCTTAAAATTCTGAGGTGGATCCCTTACTCCTCCTTACCTCTGTCTTAAATGGACACCCCTCTATTCCAAAGCTGTGCCTGCCCTCTGGCCCTAGACTCTTTTAATGAGAAACCCCCTCATTCTTCTAAACTCGAGTGAGTACATGCCTAGAGGTTCTATGGTTCTGTTACATACCACTAGGCAGGAAGACCTCGCTGTGTGGGTCAGAGCTTTGCTTCCCTTACACTACCGCACTCCACGCTGCTTCCGTGACTGCGGGTTTCCGCTCGCTGCCATTAGGAAGGAGGTACAGGAGCCTCAGGGCTCAGAAACAGTTATTACCCCTGAACCAAAGGGGATAACTTCACTCACCCTACCATGAACTGTTCCCACAACCTATGGATGTTTCTCAAGGACTCTTCACCTCATATTCTTCACAATTATTCCATATTTATTACTGTTGTTACTTGTAGCAGGTTTCCTTTTTGTTTTTTTCCTTATTTGTATTTATCGAGTATGCCCACAAGAAAA
>NC_092374.1:206404043-206434043 GCF_030028105.1 Mobula birostris
ACCATGCATACACCTAATATAAATTCTCTTCTTCCGCAGACACTTCCACATTCTGACCACCCTAAATGAAAAAGCTCCCCCTCAGATATTTCACCTTTGTCCCTTAACCCATGACCGCTAGTTCTAATCTCACCCAACCTCGATGAAAAGGCCTACTTGTATTTACGCTACATGTAAACCTACTTGCCATCAGCATTGACCCATACCTTAGGGGCTGCAGCTCCGGATCCTTCCTCGGGGTTTACTCCCGAAGCCCTCCCCACGAGAGGGTGTAGCCGCAAGGCAGCGGAGGTTTGAGATCAGAGTTTTCCTTCTCCTAGATGAGCTGCCAACCACGACTAATGAGCCCCAGCCGCCCGAAGCGACTGATTTTAAGGCGCCAGTCACCCACCTTTGCGCCTTCTCCCGTCGGTGGAATCAGTTCCACCGGGTTTAGTCGCTAAGCCACACGGGAAGGCCGGGAGCTGGACTTGGTTGTCAGAGAAGTATTCGAAATGCACGCCGCTGGAACATTTACTAGCTAGCGGGGTTTTATCTGTACTACCACCCACCCCCGCGCTAGTACAAACTGAGACTGGAGACTTGCTGGGATTGGAGGACTTGCGTTATGAAGATAGGCTGGCGCTGTTTCTCAGAGGTTTATAAAATCATGAGTGGACGGTCACACTCCTTCTCCCCCGGGCAGGCAGGAGAGTCTGCAGCTCTATCCGCGACGGTGCTGCAGCCGGCTAGTAAGTTCATAGGTCATTGTAAATTGTCCTGTGATTGGGGCTCGGTACGTTGCTGGTCGAGCCGGAAGGGCCTGTTCTGTAAATAAATCACTACAGAGCAGAGGTTTAAGGCGAGAGGAACAAGATTTAAAGGGGGACAATAATTACCAAAACTAAAGAAACCGGAAAAAGTGACAGAAACAGGTCCAATTACGTTTTTTCATTCTATACCAGCGTACAATATGGTGACCTATACGCACTTTGGTCATTTATTTACTTTGTGAAAGGATCTCGGACAGGGACGTGGGCCAAACGCAGGAAATGGACAAGTCGGCATGGCCGAAGGCCTCAAAAAGCACCTTCGAAGTATTATGAATAGAAGGATGTCCCTTCAGAACGAGGATGAGGAGGAGTTTCTTTAGCCAGAGGGTGGTGAATCTGCACGGGCAGCTGTGGAGGCCAAGTCACTGGGTATACTTAAAGTGAACGTTATAGGTTCTTCACTAGTCAGCGCGTCAAAGGTTACGGGAAAAGACGGGAGAGGGGAAATAACTCGGCCATCACGGAATGGTGGAGCAGACTCGGGGGAAGATGTTACGGGTTTTGGAAGACTGCTCACTTTGCCTTTCATAATGACGGAGCAATCTCGATGATCTTGTCCGGCTTCCCTGTCGTACGGTCTCCGTGTAGTATGACTGCCCTGAGCCTCCCCCTCCCCCTCGAGATCGGCTTCTGAGAGCTGGATTCCGTTTTCTTTTGACAGGAGATTCCGGCGGTCCCCTGTCGGTGCGGAAGGTATACCGGTACATCCAGGTAGGTGCACCGATTTGCCGCGGCCGCAGCACGCCCAGCTCCCTCCCCAGTCAGTCGGAGAGAAGCCACTGCGCTCCCTCTGGATCAGGTGGTCCGCGTAGCTGGGAAGGGAGTTCCAGGCTTTAGGCCCAGTTCCGCTGTCGTGAGCGGGAAACGGGGGGGAGCCGAGGGCGGTTTTTATTCCCCTACGCCGACTGGCATCGCTGCTTCTGGGGACGAAGATCTGCAGGGTTGGGGAAACCCAGGGCAAAACACTGGAGGAAATAAAGGGTTTCGGGGTGAAACGTCGACTGTCTATCCCTCTCCACCGGCGCCCGCTGACCCGCTCAGTTCCTCCAGAATTGGTGCGTGTTGCTCTGGATTTCCAGCATCTGCAGAATCTCTTCTGTCTGTGGTTTGCCGGTGGATCGGACCTGTGTAGGTATTCATGTGCGGGCGTCTGTGAAGTTGGGTGTGACAGTCGAGGTTGGCGGGCCTTCTACTGATGCCGCCGGACCTACTGAAATCCCCCAAGCAGCTGCTCCGTGCTCCTCCTCCGCCTGATGATGATGGTGGTGGCGGTGGGTGACAGCGGGTAAGCCCCTTCACACGGGGCTCCAGGCAAGGTGAACAGCTGCAGTCACTAACTGTGATCTCTGTCTCTCTCCCTTCCCATTCTAGGTAGGTGTTGTGAGCTGGGGGGTGAAGGACGTCTGTTTCCACTTTCGCCCCCCAGCCGACGCCAGGGACTTCCACCTCAACGTGTTCCGGGTGGTGGACTGGCTTCGGGAGCACCTTGCCGGGAGTGTGCGCTTCCTGCAGCCCCAGGCCGGCGCACGCTAGGACAGCGCCACAGCTGCCCCGTTCCACTCCCTCCCACCCCTCTCTCAGGAACGCAGCCCGGCCAGACCCATACACCTACCCAGCGACCCCAGCTCCCCACCCACTCTGTCCTATCCTGGTCACTCACCACCGTGACCAATGACTTTCAGGACAGAAACCAGCTCTCCGGCTCGCCTCGCCCATGCTGGCCCACTTGCCCACGGTAGGGCCTATTCTCCACCCAACAACCCGTCTAAACGCCTTTCCGATTGTAATGCTATCTATCTCCTTCAGTTTGCTCCAATTCACCAAACATTTACCGGTCATAGTGTGCCCTGGAGTTCTGGATTCCACTGTCCAGGGAGAAAAACTATGACTATCTATCTACTAATATATGCACCTCTAAAAGGCTCCAGGGAGAATAAACCAGTCTCTCCATCCCAGAACCTCTCCTGCACCCTCTCTAACATCACCACACACTCTCTGTGGTCTGGTAACGAGAGCTGTGCACTACACCCCAACAACAGGTTCCCTCCCAACATCCACACTCACACACACACACACACACATACATACAGACACTGATAGACTGACACACAGAGACGTGCATACACACACACAGACTGACACAGAAACGCGTACATACACACACACACACACACACACACACCAATAGACTGACACACACACACAGATAGACTGACATACACAGAGACGCACATACATTCACACATACACACACACTGACACAGACACGCATACAGACCGACAAACTCACACTCTGATACTCCAGGGAATTGCTGATGTTCCTCTCCCCTGCACCAACCTGGCACTGACTATTAGCTGCTCTCTCTCTCTCTGACTGCAATGCCCCCTCCGCGCACTACCTTCTCCCCAAGACCTTCAGAGTTACACAAGCAGCCGAGGACAAGTTCACCAACCCTGCCGGAGGACAGATGGACGGAAGGACTGAGAAGCCCACCTCGGCTCTGCATCAGACAGGGGGTGAGGATGGGTGGGGGCAGAGTTGGTGGGTTTCCGTCATAATCACCGCCAACTCCCACAGCAGGATAGGCCATCACTTTCTGTATCAGCACCGTCCGGAACAGCAGAGTGGGGTGGGGTGGGGTGGGGAAGAGCGGCAATAGGCATTTGATCTGATGATGCTCTCTGCTCCTGTGGGAAGGACTGAGGGGTGGGAGGGTGGCCTGGAGAATGGGAAGGTTCCTCATTGTGACTCTGCACTGCTTCTATAACTGAACTAATAAAAGTCACAAACGTCCAACATGTCCGACTGTAACAGACCAGCAGAGGGGCAGAGGTGAAGAGGATGTGCAGAACAGAGGAGAAGAGGAGGGGAGGTGGTGGGGGGGTCACGGATTGTCGCAGAGGGGGCAGGAGGGAAGGGGCGGGTGAGGAGGAGGGTGAAGGGTGAGGAGGAGGAGAAGGAGGATGGGAAAGGGGTGAGGAGGAGGGAAAGGGGTGAGGAGGAGGGAAAGGGGTGGGGATGGTAGCAGAGAGGGCAGCGGCAGAGGGGAGGAGGAGGGGGCAGGTGAGGGAGGAGGAGGAAGAGGGGAGGAGGGGAGGAGGAGGGAGGAGGAGGGGAGGGGGGAGGGGAGGAGGGAGGAGGGGAGGAGGGGAGGAGGGAGGAGGGAGGAGGGAGGAGGGAGGGAGGGGAGGAGGGAGGAGGGGAGGGAGGGGAGGAGGGAGGAGGGGAGGGAGGAGGGGAGGGAGGAGAGGAGGGAGGAGGGGAGGGAGGAGGGGAGGGAGGAGGGGAGGGAGGAGGGGAGGGAGGAGGGGAGGGAGGGAGGAGGGGAGGGGGGGAGGGGGAGTGGAGGAGAGGAGGAGGAGGGGAGAGGGGAGTGGAGGAGGGGGGAGGGGTACGAGGAGAGGGGAGGGGATGAGGGGGATGAGGAGGGGGGGATGAGGAGGGGGAGGGGAGGGGATGAGGAGGGGGAGGGGAGGGGGAGGGGGATGAGGAGGGGGAGGGGGATGAGGAGGGGGAGGGGTGAGGAGGGGGAGGGGTGAGGAGGGGGAGGGGTGAGGAGGGGGAGGGGGACGAGGGGGAGGGGGACGAGGGGGAGGGGGACGAGGGGGAGGGGGACGAGGGGGAGGGGAGGGGGGGAGGGGAGGGGACAAGGGGGGAGGGGAGGATGGGGAGGGGAGGGGAGGATGGGGAGGGGAGGGGAGGATGGGGAGGGGAGGGGAGGATGGGGGATGGGAGGAGGGGAAGGTGGGAGAAGGAAGAGGGGAAGGGCAGGATGGAGGAGCAGGGAGGAGGAGAGGAGGCAAGAGGAAGAGGACTGAGGGTAAGAGGAGGAGGAAAGGGGTCAAGAGGAGGAGGAGGAGAGGGAGCAAGACATGGAGGAAAGGGGCAAAGGCAGAAGGGAGGAGGTGGAAGTGGTGAGGAGGGGCATTGTATAATATTTTGTGGAGCCCCATGTTTAGGCTGTTGGCAGGTTACCTCAGGGACTGATAATCCCTTTCCCGTCTCTGTGACCACTTCGCCCCTCACTGTGAAGCTCTTGCCTCTTTCAGTGACCCGTCACAGGCTCCTCGCTCTACCCGTTGTCTGGGACGCGCGGAGAAGTGGTGGTGACGAAGAGACACGCACTGTAGACAGGCTGTTTATTTACACCATCCCCTCCTTCCCCTGGTCACTGGGTGTACAGGCTGGCAGCAAACACAATGTCCCTCTTGATCAGATTGGACGCTTGGTCCATCTTGGCGTGCAGCGTGGGGTCGCCGATGATGCGGGCCGCGTTGCGCACGTCACGGCACGTCTCGTTAAGCCGCTGGATGCAGCGCACGATGATCCCCTCCTGTACGTCGGTCAGCGTCGTGATCTCAGCAAAAGGCTTCGGGCAGACCGGGCAGAGCTGGTCAGAGACAGGGCCAGACAGAATCCCCCAGCCACCCGTATCCCCCCCATCGGCCCGGGGACAGAATCCCCCACCCCCACCCGTATCCCCCAATCGGCCCGGGGACAGGGGGGACACCACCCACCCGTATCCCCCCATCGGCCCGGGGACAGGGGACACCACCCACCCGTATCCCCCCATCGGCCCAGGGACAGGGGGACACCACCCACCCGTATCCCATCGGCCCAGGGACAGAATTTCCCAGCCACCCGTATCCCCCCATCGGCCCAGGGACAGGGGGGACACCACCCACCCGTATCCCCCCATCGGCCTGGGGACAGGGGGACACTACCCACCCGTATCCCCACATCGGCCTGGGGACAGGGGGACACCACCCACTCCTATCCTCCGCCATCGGCCCAGGGACAGGGGACACCACCCACCCGTATCCCCCCATCGGCCCGGGGACAGGGGACAGGGGACACCACCCACCCGTATGTCCCCATCGGCCCGGGGACAGAATCCCCCAGCCACCCGTATCCCACCCATCGGCCCAGGGACAGAATCCCCCAGCCACCCGTATCCCCCCCATCTGCCCCGGGACAGGGGGACACCACCCACTCCTATCCCCTGCCATCGGCCCAGGGACAGGGGACACCACCCACCCGTATGTCCCCATCGGCCCGGGGACAGAATCCCCCAGCCACCCGTATCCCACCCATCGGCCCAGGGACAGAATTCCCCAGCCACCCGTATCCCCCCATCGGCCCAGGGACAGGGATCACGGGGGGGGGGGGAGGAAAAGAGCCATAATGCCTCCCGGCTCCAGAAGGCTCAGGATGAGGAGAGGAGGCGAGGGGAGGGTAGATGGTGGCAGAGGGGTGCAGGGGCCGGAAGGGCTTACGGATATGGGGGATTACATAGGGGCTAGAGGGGGGACTTAGAGAGCGGAGAGGGGTTTCACAGAGACAGGAGTGATGCAGGGAGCAGAGGGGTCACAGAGACGGGGAGGAGCCAGGGGTCCAGAGGGGGTCACATAGAAAACCTACAGCACAATACAGGCCCTTCAGCCCACAATGCTGTGCCAAACATTTACTTACTTTAGAAACTACCAAGGGTTACCCATAGCCCTCTGTTCTCCAAGCTCCATGTACCTATCCAGGAGTCTCTTAAAAGTTCCTATCGTATCCGCCTCCACCACCGTTGCCAGCAGCCCGTTCCACGCACTAACCACTCTCTGCATAAAAAACTTACCCCTGACATCTCCTCTGTACCTACTTCCAAGCACCTTAAACTGTGCCCTCTCGTGCTGGGGAGTAGGTACACAGGAGATGTCAGGGGTAGGTTTTTTTTTTACTCAGAGAGTGGTGAGTGCATGGAACGGGCTGCCAGCAATGGTGGGGGAGGCGGATACAATAGGGTAAGAGACATTTAGATAGGTGCATGGAGCAAGTAAAATAGAGGGCTATGAGTAGGCCTAGTAATTTCTAAGGTAGGGACATGTTCCACACAACTCTGTGGGCCAAAGGGCCTGTATTGTGCTGTAGGTTTCCTATGTTTCTATTTCAGCCCCTGGGAAAAAGCCTCTGATCAATGCCTCTCATCATCTTAATCACCTCTATCAGGTCACCTCTCATCCTCCACCAGTCCAAGGAGAAAAGACCAAGTTCACTCAACCTCCTCTCATAAGGCATGCTCCCCAATCCAGCAACATCATTGTAAACCTCCTCTGCACCTTTTCTCTGGTTTCCACATCCTTCCTGTAGTGAGGCGACCAGAACTGAGCACAGTACTCCAAGTGTGGTCTGATCAGGGTCCTATGTAGCTGCAACATTACCTCTCGGCTCCTAAATTCAATCCCACTGTTGATAAAGGCCAATACACTGTATGCCTTCTTAACCACACAGTCAACCTGCACAGCAGCTTTCAGTGTCCTATGGACTCGGACCCCAAGATCCCTCTGATCCTCCACACTGCCAAGAGTCTTACTATTAATACTATATTCTGCCATCATATTTGACCTACCAAAATGAACCACTTCACACTTATCTGGGTTGAACTCCATCTGCCACTTCTCAGCCCAGTTTTGCATCCTATCAATGTCCTGTTGTAACCTCTGACAGCCCTGCCACACTATCCACAACACCTCCAACCTTTGTGTCATCAGCAAATTTACTAACCCATCCCTCCACCCCAGAACAGATCCCTGAGGTACACCACTGGTCACTGACCTCCATGCTGAATATGACCCGTCTACAACCACTCTTTGCCTTTTGTGAGCAAGCCAATTCTGCATCTACAAAGCAATATCCCCAAAGATCACATGCCTCCTTACTTTCTCAATAAGTCTCACATGGGGTACCTTATCAAATGCCTTGCTGAAATGCATATACACTACATCCACAGCTCTACCTTCATTAACACACATAAAAGTTGCTGGCAAACGCAGCAGGCCAGGCAGCATCTCTAGGAAGAGGTACAGTCGACGTTTCAGGTCGAGACCCTTTCTCAGGACTAACTGAAGGAAGAGTTAGTAAGCCATTTGAAAGTGGGAGGGGGAGGGGGAGATCCAAAATGATAGGAGAAGACAGGAGGGGGAGGGATGGAGCCAAGAGCTGGACAGTTGATTGGCAAAAGGGATACGAGAGGATCATGGGACAGGAGGCCCAGGGAGAAAGAAAGGGGGAGGAGGGAAACCCAGAGGATGGGCAAGGGGTATAGTCAGAGGGACAGAGGGAGAAAAAGGAGAGAGAGAGAAAGAATGTGTGTGCAAAAATAAATAACGGATGGGGTACGAGGGGGAGGTGGGGCATTAACGGAAGTTAGAGAAGTCAATATTCATGCCATCAGGCAACCCAGACGGAATATAAGGTGTTGTTCCTCCAACCTGAGTGTGGCTTCGTCTTTACAGTAGAGGAGGCCGTGGATAGACATGTCAGAATGGGAATGGGATGTGGAATTAAAATGTGTGGCACTGGGAGATCCTGCTTTCTCTGGCGGACAGAGCGTAGGTGTTCAGCAAAATGGTCTCCCAGTCTGCATTGGGTCTCGCCAATATATAGAAGGCCACATTGGGAGCACCGGATGCAGTATATCATCCCAGTCGACTCACAGGTGAAGTGTCGCCTCACCTGGAAGGACTGTCTGGGGCCCTGAATGGTGGTAAGGGAGGAAGTGTAAGGGCATGTGTAGCACTTGTTCCTCTTACACGGATAAGTGCCAGGAGGGAGATCAGTGGGGAGGGATGGGGGGGGACGAATGGACAAGGGAGTCGCGTAGGGAGCGATCCCCGCGGAAAGCGGGTGGGGGAGGGGGGAGGGAAAGATGTGCTTAGTGGTGGGATCCCGTTGGAGGTGGCGGAAGTTACGGAGAATTATATGTTGGACCTGGAGGATAGTGGGGTGGTAGGTGAGGACAAGGGGAACCCTATTCCTAGTGGGGTGGCAGGAGGATGGAGTGAGAGCAGATGTGCGTGAAACGGGGGAGATGCGTTTGAGAGCAGAGTTGATAGTGGAGGAAGGGAAGCCCCTTTCTTTAAAAAAGGAGGACATCTCCGTCGTCCTGGAATGAAAAGCCTCATCCTGAGAGCAGATGCGGCGGAGACTGAGGAATTGTGAGAAGGGGATGGCATTTTTGCAAGATACAAGGTGAGAAGGGGAATAGTCCAGATAGCTGTGAGAGTCAGTAGGTTTATAGTAGACATCAGTGGGTAAGCTGTCTCCAGAGATAGAAAGATCTAGAAAGGGGAGGGAGGTGTCAGACATGGACCAGGTAAACTTGAGGGCAGGGTGAAAGTTGGAGGCAAAGTTAATGAAGTCAACGAGCTCAGCATGCGTGCAGGAAGCAGCGCCAATGCAGTCATCAATGTAGCGAAGGAAAAGTGGGGGAGAGATACCAGAATAGGTTTGGAACATAGATTGTTCCACAAAGCCAACAAAAAGGCAGGCATAGCTGGGACCCATATGGGTGCCCATGGCTACACCTTTAGCTTGGAGGAAGTGGGAGGAGCCAAAGGAAAAATTACTAAGAGTAAGGACTTATTCTGCTAGACGGAGGAGAGTGGTGGTAGAGGGGAACTGGTGAGGTCTTCTTTTTCTCTCTCTCCTTTTTCTACCTCTGTCCCTCTGACTATACCCGTTGCCCATCCTCTAGGTTTTTTTCTCCCCTCCCTCTTTCTTTCTCCCTAGGCCTCCTGTCCCATGATCCTCTCATATCCCCTTTGCCAATCACCTGTCCAGCTCTTGGCTCCATCCCTCCCCCTCCTGTCTTCTCCTACCATTTTGGATCTCCCCCTCCCCCTTTCAAATCTCTTACTATCCCTTCTTTCAGTCAGTCCTGACGAAGGGTCGTGGCCCAAAACGTCGACTGTACCTCTTCCTCAAGATGCTGCCTGGCCTGCTGCGTTCACCAGCAACTTTGATGTGTGTTGCTTGAAATTCCAGCATCTGCAGAATTCCTTGTGTTTGCCCTTCATCAACATGTTCAGTCACATCCTCAAAAAATTTGTCACAGAGACGGGTTGTGCCTCGGGGCCATGGTGGGGGGGGGTCACAGAGACGGGTTGTGCCTCGGGGCCATGGTGGGGGGGGGGTCACAGAGACGGGGAGGTGCCTAGGGGCCAGAGAAGGGTCACAGAGACAGAGGGTCTTAAGGCCATTATATAGACAAGGTGGGTTTTACAAGGATAGGAAGGTGTGGGTGTGTGAGGGTGTCATGCCAAGAGTGGTTTGAACAAGTGTGTCGGATGGAGGGGGGGTTGTCGCTCAACCATCTCCCTAGTTCATCCTGTGCGGCAGAGCCGTGGAGACCCACGACAATACTCACCAGACCCCGTGCCCACTCAAACACCACCTCCACCAGGCCGAACTTGAACTGGTCAACAAAATCCTCCACTGACTCTCTGAGGCCACACTCACGCTGCAGCATGGCAATCCGCTCCGCCACGCCCCGGATCCGCTCCACGCCCTGCGTGGGCAGCAAATGGTCATTCCAGCCCACCGTCCCACTGCCTGATCGTCAGTCCCACCTGTTAACAGAACTACCTGAGCTGGACATGGCTGTGCTTAGTCGGGCAGAGAGCAGACGAGGGGACGACTTCTGTTCTTTCCTATCCGCACTTGCCTGGGTCCATCCCCACCATCTCTCTGCCGGGAACACCTTCCCTCACTGCACTGGGGTCCATCGGCCTCGGTCCCTTCTCCCCTCTTTCCCACCTCCACTGGAATTTGTCTTCCTCTTCGCACACAGCTCTGCCTGGTTCCGTTACTGCTCTGTCAGAGTCTGTCATCCTTTTGCCCCCCGTCCGCCACAGTCCGCCCTTTTCCCCCTCTACCGGTGTACGTACCATTCCTTCCCCTCTCTGCCAGTGTCCGACCCTCCCTTCCCCCACCTCTGCCAGTGCCCGACCCCTCCCTCTCCCCCTTTCTCCCACCTCTGCCGGGGTCCGATCCCTCCCTTCCCCCCTTTCCTCACCTCTGCCAGGGTCTGACCCCTCCCTTCCCCCCTTCTCCCACCTCTGCCGGGGTCCGACCCCTCCCTTCCCCCCTTCTCCCACCTCTGCCAGTGTCCAATCTCTCCCTTCCCCCACCTCTGCCAGTGTCCGACCCCTCCCTTCCCCCTTCCCCCACCTCTGCCAGTGTCCGACCCCTCCCTTCCCCCACCTCTTCCAGTGTCCAACTCCTCCCTTCCCCCACCTCTGCCAGTGTCCAACCCCTCCCTTCCCCCACCTCTGCCAGTGTCCGACCCCTCCTTTCCCCTCTTCCCCCACCTCTGCCGGTGTCCGACCCCTCCCTTCCCCCCTTTCTCCCACCGCTGCCGGGGTCCGATCCCTCCCTTCCCCCCTTTCTCCCACCACTGCCGGGGTCTGATCCCTCCCTTCCCCCCTTTCTCCCACCACTGCCGGGGTCCGACCCCTCCCTTCCCCCCTTTCTCCCACCACTGCCGGGGTCTGATACCTCCCTTCCCCCACCTCAGCCAGTGTCCGTCTCCTCCCTTCCCCCCTTTCTCCCACCTCTGCCAGGGTCCGACCCTCCCTTCCCCCCACCTCTGCCAGTGTCCGACCCCTCCCTTCCCCCGTTCCCCACCTCTGCCAGTGTCCGACCTCTCCCTTCCCCCTTTCCCCACCTCTGCCGGGGTCACCCCCTCTCACCCTTTGCAAGGTCTCGCTGAGTTCAGGTTCCACTTGTGTTTTCTGCTGGAAGACAAGGCAGGAGAGCAGTGAGACGATCTCCTCAGGCCGCAGCTCCGTCAGCACATTCTCCAGGACCATCTCCGTGACGATCAGCTCGTGGTTACTGATTTCACAGGCCACTCGGCCCTTCAACTGCACTGCACAACTACTGTCAATGTACCTGAGCCTCTTCAGCACCTGAGCAGGAGGGGTTGGGGCAGTGAGGACGGGGGAGGGAACCGGGGGGGGAGGGGGCAAGGGTGCAGGACACGAGGGTTAGAAGAGGAAGCTTTGTTTTCAACCCCACCCACTAACCTCACCCAAAAACGCCTCATTCCCCACCCTCAAACACACCTCTGGTGTCCTCCGACTCCACATAAGGGCTTCTCCTCCCCTCCAACACAGCTCACCACCCCCCAAAAATGTTCCACTGAATCACACACACACACGTACTTTCCCCGCACTTGTACTCCCACCACCCTGCCCTGCCCACCCCCGGCACTACACCCACCCTCCGCCCTGCCCACCCCCGGCACTACACCCATCCTCTGCCCTGCCCACCCCCGGCACTACAGCCACCCTCCGCCCTGCCCACCCCCGGCACTACACCCACCCTCCGCCCTGCCCACCCCCGGCACTACACCCACCCTCCGCCCTGCCCACCCCCGGCACTACACCCACCCTCCGCCCTGCCCACCCCCGGCACTACACCCACCCTCCGCCCTGCCCACCCCCGGCACTACACCCACCCTCCGCCCTGCCCACCCCCGGCACTACACCCACCCTCCGCCCTGCCCACCCCCGGCACTACACCCACCCTCCGCCCTGCCCACCCCCGGCACTACACCCACCCTCCGCCCTGCCCACCCCCGGCACTACACCCACCCTCCGCCCTGCCCACCCCCGGCACTACACCCACCCTCCGCCCTGCCCACCCCCCGCACTACACCCACCCTCCGCCCTGCCCACCCCCCGCACTACACCCACCCTCCGCCCTGCCCACCCCCCGCACTACACCCACCCTCCGCCCTGCCCACCCCCGGCACTACACCCACCCTCCGCCCTGCCCACCCCCGGCACTACACCCACCCTCCGCCCTGCCCACCCCCGGCACTACACCCACCCTCCGCCCTGCCCACCCCCGGCACTACACCCACCCTCCGCCCTGCCCACCCCCGGCACTACACCCACCCTCCGCCCTGCCCACCCCCGGCACTACACCCACCCTCCGCCCTGCCCACCCCCGGCACTACACCCACCCTCCGCCCTGCCCACCCCCGGCACTACACCCACCCTCCGCCCTGCCCACCCCCGGCACTACACCCACCCTCCGCCCTGCCCACCCCCGGCACTACACCCACCCTCCGCCCTGCCCACCCCCGGCACTACACCCACCCTCCGCCCTGCCCACCCCCGGCACTACACCCACCCTCCGCCCTGCCCACCCCCGGCACTACACCCACCCTCCGCCCTGCCCACCCCCGGCACTACACCCACCCTCCGCCCTGCCCACCCCCGGCACTACACCCACCCTCCGCCCTGCCCACCCCCGGCACTACACCCACCCTCCGCCCTGCCCACCCCCGGCACTACACCCACCCTCCGCCCTGCCCACCCCCGGCACTACACCCACCCTCCGCCCTGCCCACCCCCGGCACTACACCCACCCTCCGCCCTGCCCACCCCCGGCACTACACCCACCCTCCGCCCTGCCCACCCCCGGCACTACACCCACCCTCCGCCCTGCCCACCCCCGGCACTACACCCACCCTCCGCCCTGCCCACCCCCGGCACTACACCCACCCTCCACCCTGCCCACTGTCGGCACAACACCCACCCTCTGCCCTGCCCACCCCCGGCACTACACCCACCCTCCGCCCTGCCCACCCCTGGCACTACACCCACCCTCCGCCCTGCCCTCCCCCGGCACTACACCCACCCTCCACCCTGCCCACTGTCAGCACAACACCCACCCTCCGCCCTGCCCACCTCCGGCACTACACCCACCCTCCGCCCTGCCCACTGTCAGCACAACACCCACCCTCCGCCCTGCCCACCTCCGGCACTACACCCACCCTCCGCCCTGCCCTCCCCCGGCACTACACCCACCCTCCGCCCTGCCCTTCCCCGGCACTACACCCACCCTCCGCCCTGCCCACCCCCGGCACTACACCCACCCTCAGCCCTACCCACCCCCGGCACTACACCCACCCTCTGCTCCCCCAGTACTACACCCACCCTCTGCTCTGCCCATCCCCGGTACAACACTCACCCTCTGCCCTGCTCCCCCAGTACTACACCCACCCTCTGCTCTGCCCATCCCCGGCACTACACCCACCCTCCGCCCTGCCCACCCCCGGCACTACACCCACCCTCAGCCCTACCCACCCCCGGCACTACACCCACCCTCTGCTCCCCCAGTACTACACCCACCCTCTGCTCTGCCCATCCCCGGTACAACACTCACCCTCTGCCCTGCCCATCCCCCAGTACTACACCCACCCTCTGGTCTGCCCATCCCTGGCACTACACCCACCCTCCGCTCTGCCCAACCCTGGCACTACACCCACCTCCACGCGCTGCTGGTACTCAGGCAGTAAGACCAGGCTCTGGTCAGACAAGAGGAACCGCAGTCGCTCCAGCTCCTCCTTCATCACCATCCGCTGTTGCATCCGTACGTACTGCAGCAGAGGGAGGGGAGGGCCGGAAATGAAAAGGAGGGGAGCAGGGCCGGGGGACAGAGGGAGAGAGACAGACGAAGATGGGGAAACGGAAGGGGACATAGATAGAAACGGAGACAGAAAGAGCGGGAGAGAGATGGAGTGACAGAGAGAAGACAGGAAGGGGAGAGAGAAACAGAGACAGGGGGAGAGAAAGGCAGATGGGAGAGGCAGGGAGGCAGAAACGGGGACAGAGTGGCAAAAGGAGAGAGAGAAGAAAGAGTCAAAGAGATGGGAAAACAGTGGAAAATAGAGAGCCAGACAAACAGACAGGAAGGAGAAGAGAGAGAGAAACAGAGACAGGGACAGAACATGGGTGAGACATGGAGTCAGAAGGAGAGAGGGAGAGAAAGTCACTCGGGAGCTCTATCACCCCTCCCATTCTTCCCCTCCCTCCCCCATGGTCACCCCACCACACCCTGAGATCTCCTCTGCCCCCACCTTGCCCTGCCCCTGGGTTTCTACACCACTCCACACTCCCTGGGATTTGTTTTGTTTTTGGTCATGAGTTACTTTGACAGTAGGGTCATGGAGGGGTGGGATGCACAGCAAGGAGGGGTGGGAGTAGTTCTACTGATGAGGGATAAGTAGGAGGGGTCAGCTAGAGAAGCAAAGAGCATGGACAGGAGGGTGAGAGAGTGATCGGGGGTAGGATCGGAAAGAGCTGTAGAAAGTTGTAAACACAGCCAGCTCCATAACGGGGACTAGCCTCCGCAGATCCAGGACATCTTCAAATGGCGATGCCCCAGGAAGATGACATCCATCATTAAGGACCCCCATTACCCAGGACATGCCCCCTTCTCATCAGGGAGGAGGGACTGGCGCCTGAAGGCACACACTCAACGTTTCAAGAATAGCTTCTTCCCCTCTGCCATCAGATTTCTGATTGATCTATGCACAATCTCAATATTTTTCCTTTTCTTTTCCCCCCACACGACTTATTGTAACTGTGTGTTGATTCTCTCTGTGCCTTGCGGTACATCGGGTGGCAACCCTGCCATCCCTTCAGTACATGTTTTTTATGAGGCAGAGTTGCTATCTTGACGCTCAACCCTGTATGACTGGAAAGCGTGCAAGGGCCGCCTGGATTCGAACCCAAGACCACTCACCCCAAAGTCCAGTGCAGATGCCACTACCCCAGCGGCCAGCTATTGTAACGTAAAGTGATTTTTATACATTGCACAGTTCTGCAGCCACAAGATAACAAACTGCGCGAGGTATGTCAGTAACATAAATCTACCTCGGTGGTGAACTTGGGGCTGTGGACACAGGTGAAAGTGCTGAGGGAGCCCTCCAGCTGGCGCGCTCTGCTGTAGCCCTCCACCAGGTCCAGGTCCTTTAGCTGCAGGTCACTGACCGGGTCCAGACTGGCAATACCGCCTGGGCTGCCCTCGGCCAGGCGCAGCAGCTCCTGCGTTGCCGTGGTGACCGACGGTCCAGGCGGATCGTTCCTGTAAGAATACACAGCGTGTGTTAGACTTTGTCCCTCAGCTACATGAACCGCAAACCCTTCTGCTACCCGTGAGATCAGGGCATGGGGTCTCCAGCATCAGCTCCCCTCCTCCAGTCATCACAAACCCTTGTGACCTTCAACCACATACCAATAGCGAGGTAGTGCTCATCATCTGTTCAGAAAGGTGAGGGCGGAGAGGAAGAAGCTGTTCCTGAATCATTGAGTTTGGGTCTTCAAGGTCCAGCTGCAGAAAAGGAGGAAGTCATGGAGGGATTGGCTACGGTGTCTCTGTGGGTGGAAGTTAGGAACAGAAGGGGGTCAATAACTCTACTGGGTGTTTTTATAGACCACCCAATAGTAACAGGGACATCGAGGAGCAGATAGGGAGACAGATTCTAGAAAGGAGTCATAATAACAGGGTTGTTGTGGGAGATTTTAATTTCCCAAATATTGATTGGCATCTCCCTCAAGTGAGGGGTTTAGCTGGGGTGGAGTTTGTTAGGTGTGTTCAGGAAGATTTCTTGACACAATATGTAGATAAGCCTACAAGAGGAGAGGCTGTACTTGATTTGGTATTGGGAAATGAACCTGGTCAGGTGTCAGATATCTCAGTGGGAGAGCATTTTGGAGATAGTGATCACAATTCTATCTCCTTTACCATAGCATTGGAGAGGGATAGGAACAGACAAGTTAGAAAAATGTTTAATTGGAGTACGGGCAAATATGAGGTTACCAGGCAGGAACTTGGAAGCATAAATTGGGAACAGATGTTCTCAGGAAAACGTAAGGAAGAAATGTGGCAAATGTTCAGGGGATATTTGCGTGGAGTTCTGCGGCTGTTGTAAATCTAGTCAAGGAGAAAAGAAGAGCTTAGGAAAGGTTCAAAAAACTAGGTAATGATAGAGATCTAGAAGATTATAAGTCTAGCAGGAAGGAGCTTAAGAAAGAAATTAGGAGAGCCAGAAGGGGCCATGAGAAGGCATTGCTGGACAGGATTAAGGAAAACCCCAAGGCATTCTGCAAATATGTGAAGAACAAGAGGATAAGATGTGAGAGAATAGGACCAATCAAGTGATACAGTGGAAAAGTGTGTATGGAACCGGAAGAGATAGCAGAGGTACTATAATGAATACTTTGCTTCAATATTCACTACGAAAAAGGACCCTGGCAATTGTAGGGATGACTTACAGCAGACTGAAAAGCTTAAGCATACGACACATTAAGAGGATGTGCTGGAGCTTTTGGAAAGCATCAAGTTGGATAAGTCACAGGGACCGGACGAGATGTACCCAAGGCTACTGTGGGAGGCGAGGGAGGAGATTGCTGAGCCTCTGACGATGATCTTTGCATCATCAATGGGGACGGGAGAGGTTACGGAGGATTGAAGGGTTGTGGATGTTGTTCCATTATTTAAGAAAGAGAGCAGAGATAGCCCAGGAAATTATAGACCAGTGAGTTTTACTTCAGTGGTTGGTAAGTTGAAGAAGAAGATCCTGAGACGCAGGATTTATGAACATTTGGAGAGGCATAATATGATTAGGAATAGCCAACATGGCTTTGTGAAAGGCAGGTCGTGCCTTAAAAGCCTGATTGAATTTTTTTGAGGATATGACTAAACACATTGATGGCGGCAGAGCAGTAGATACAGTGTATATGGATTTCAGCAAGGCATTTGATAAGATACCCCATGCAAGATTTATTGAGAAAGTAAGGAAGCATGGGACCTGAGGGGACATTGCCTTGTGGGAGAGCTGGCTTGCCCACAGAAGGGAAAGATTGGTAGTAAACGGGTCATATTCTGCATGGAGGTCGGTGACCAGTGGAGTGCCTCAGGGATCTGTTCTGGGACCCCTACTCTTTGGGATTTTTATAACTGACTTGGATAAAGAAGTGGAGGGATAGATTAGTAAATTTGCTGATGACACAAAGGTTGGGGGTGTTGTGGATAGTCTGGAGGGCTGTCAGAGGTAACAGCGGGACATTGATAGGCTGCAAAACTGGGCTGAGAAGTGGCAGATGGAGTTCAACCCAGATAAGTGTGAGGTGGTTCATTTTGGTAGGTCAAATATGATGGCAGAATATAGTATTAATGGTAAGACTCTTGGCAGTGTGAAGGATCAGGGGGATTTTGTGGTCCGAGTCCATAGGACACCCAAAGCTGCAGGTTGACTCTGTGGTTAAAAAAGCATACAGTGCACTGGCCTTCGTGGGATTGAGTTTAGGAGCCAAGAGGTAATGTTACAGCTATATAGGATCCTGGTGAGACCCCACTTGGGAGCATTGTCCTCAGTTCTGGTCACCTGACTACAGGAAGGATGTGGAAACCATAGAAAGGGTGCGGAGGAGATTTACAAGGATGTTGCCTGGATTGGGGAGCATGCCTTATGAGAATAGGTTGAGTGAACTTGGCCTTTTCTCCTTGGAGTGATGGAGGATGAGAGGTGACCTGATAGAGGTGTACAAGATGATGAGAGGCATTGATCATGTGGATAGTCAGAGGCTTTTTCCCAGGGCTGAAACGGCTAGCACAAGAGGGCACAGTTTTAAGGTGCTGGGGAGTAGGTACAGAGGAGGCGTCAGGGGTAAGTTTTTTACGCAGAGAGTGGTGAGTGCGTGGAATGGGCTGCTGGTGACAGTGGTGGAGGCGGATACGATAGGGTCTTTTAAAAGACTCTTGGACAGGTACATGAAGCTTAGAAAAATCGAGGGCTGTGGGTAACCCTAGGTAATTTCTAAGGTAAGGACATGTTTGGCACAGCTTTGTGGGCCAAAGGGCCTGTATTGTGCAGTAGGTTTTCTATGTTCCTATGTTCCCCTTCAATACACGTCGCCCCAGATTCCCAATGATTCTCTGGATCCTTGCCTTCCTTATTGGGAGACCAGTCAGTGCAAATTTGAAATAACACTCCTCCTCGTTGACAATCTACACAGCCACACTTCAAGGTCTTTATCCTTGGATTCAGACTCAAAGATTCCTTTGCACATCAATGTTGTCAGAAAAGTGCAGCATAGAAACAGGCCTTTTAGCCTATTTTGTCCATGCTGAGCCATTTAATCTGCCTTCCTTGTACCTATCCAAATTTCTCTTGAACAAGGAAATTGAGCTTGCATGCACCACTTGCACTGGCAGCTCCTTGCACACTCTCATGGCCCTCAGAGTGAAGAATTTCCCCTCAAGTTCCCCTTAAATATTTCACCTTTCACCCTTAACCTATGACCTCTAGTTGTGATCCCAACCAACCTCAGCGGAAAAAGCCTGCTTGTATTTACCCCATCTATATCTCTCATAATTTTGTATATCTCTATCAAACCTCCCCTGAATCTTCTACGATCCAAGGAATAAAGTCCTAACCTGTTCCATCTTTCCTTATAACTCAGGTTCCACAGACCTGGCAACATCCTTGTAAATTTTCTCTGTACTCTTCAACCTTATTTACATCTTTCCTGTAGATGGGTGACCAAAATTGCAAGCAACACTCCAAGCAACACACACAAAATACTGGAGGTACGGATAAAGGGTCACAGCCAGAAACGCCGACTGTACTCTTTTCCATAGCTGCTGCCTGGTCTGCCGAGTTCCCCCAGCATTTTGTGTGTGTTGCTTGGATTCCCAGCAAGTGCAGATTTGCTTTTGTTTGTGATTTGACACACTACTCCAAATTAGGATGCTCTGATCTCTTATACAACTTCAACATACATCCCATCTCCTGTACTCAAGGCTTTGATTTATGAAGGCCGATGTGCTAAAAGCTTTCTTTACGACCCTATCTACATGTGACACCACTTTCAATGCATTATGGACCTCTATGCCCTGATCCCTCTGTTACACCGCACTCCTCAGTGCAAGACCTACGGTTGTGCAATTCACAGTTGTCTGCACTAAATTTGCCATTTTGAAGCCCAGTTTTCCAGCTGGTCCAGATGCAGCAGCAGGCCGTGGTAGTCTGGCCATTTACTGAAAACATTCCCTCTACATTTGCCTTCCCAAAGTGCAACTCCTCACACTTGACCTCTAATAAACTCCACCTACCACTTTGCCGCCCACATTTCCATTTGATCTATATTCCAACTGTATCTTTTGGTAATCTTCTCCACTGGACACAACCCCACCAATATTTATGTCATCTGCACTACATTGTCTTCCGGTAGAAATCAAAAGCCCCAGCACTGACCCTCGCAGAACGCCACTGGATCAGCAAATTTGCTGATGACACCAAGACAGGAGACAGCGAGGAAGGCTATCAAAGCTTGCAATGGGATCTGGACCAGCTGGAAAATTGGGCTAAAAAAAATGTCAGATGGAATTTAGTGCAGACAAGTGTGAGGTGTTGCACTTTGGGAGGACCAGCCAGGGTAGGGTGTACACAGTGAGCAGTAGTACACAGAGGAGTGTGGTAGAACGAGGGAATACAGATCCACAATTCCTGAATTCATAAAGAGGGCTTCTGGCATATCGGCCTTCATAAATCAATGTGTTTAGTAGAAGAGTTGAGATGTTATGTTGAAGTTGTACAAGACAACTGGAGTTGGTGAGACTTAATTTGGAGAATTGTGTACAGTTTTGGTCACCTACCTAGGGGAAAGATGTAAATAAGATTGAAAGACTGCAGATAAAGTTCACAAGGATGTTGTAGGACCTAAGTTATAGGGGAAGATTGAAGAAGTTCAGACTTTATTTCTTGGAGCGTAGAATAAGGGGAGATTTGAAAGGTATACAAAGTTCTGAGGGGTGGAGATGGGGTAAATGCAAGCAGGCTTTTTCCACTGAAGTTGGGTGAGACTACAACTAGAGGTCTTGGGTTAAGGGTGAAAAGTGAAAAGTTAAAGTGGACCTGAGTTGGAACTTTTTCACTAAGAGGGTGGTGAGAGTGTGGGACAAGCAGCCAGCACAAGTGGTGGGTGTGGGTTTGATTAAAACATTTCAGAGAAATTTGGATAGGTGCATGGATTGCCAGGGTTTGGAGGGCCATGGTCAGGGTGAAGGTCGATAGGACTAGGCAGAATAAGAGTTTGGCATGGACTTGATGGGCCAAAGGGCCTGTTTCTGTGCTGTGGTACTCTATGAATATGACTGTAACACTGGTCACCGACTTGCATTCAGAATAACACCCCTCTACCATCAGGCTCTGTGTTGTATGCCTAAGCCAATTCTGAATCCATTCTGCACAGTCTCGATGTGCCTTAACCATAAAGGATCGTGTCAAAACTCCATAAAGACCACATCCCTGCCGTGATCAATCACCTTCGTCTCCGTCTCAAAAAAATAACTATAAAAGTTTCGAAGACACTGGTTGGTGGAGTTGTGGGTAGTGTAGAAAGGTTACAATGGGCCATTGACAGGATACAGAGCTGGATTGAGAAGTTCCATGTGGAACAGTGTGATTGCCCACACTCTCTGGAACAGTGAGACAGTCCACACTATCTGGAACAGTGAGACAGTCCACACTATCTGGAACAGTGAGACAGTCCACACTATCTGGAACAGTGTGATAGTCCACACTATCTGGAACAGTGAGACAGTCCACACTATCTGGAACAGTGTGATCGTCCACACTATCTGGAACAGTGAGATAGTCCACACTATCTGGAACAGTGAGATAGTCCACACCATCTGGAACAGTGAGATAGTCCACACTATCTGGAACAGTGTGATCGTCCACACTATCTGGAACAGTGTGATCGTCCACACTATCTGGAACAGTGAGACAGTCCACACTATCTGGAACAGTGTGACAGTCCACACTATCTGGAACAGTGAGATAGTCCACACTATCCGGAACAGTGAGATAGTCCACACTATCTGGAACAGTGTGATCGTCACACTATCTGGAACAGTGTGATCGTCACACTATCTGGAACAGTGTGATAGACCACACTATCTGGAACAGTGTGATAGACCACACTATCTGGAACGGTGTGATAGACCACACTATCTGGAACGGTGTGATAGACCACACTATCTGGAACAGTGAGACAGTCCACGCTACCTGGAACAGTGTGACAGTCCACGCTACCTGTAACAGTGAGACAGTCCACAGTATCTCGAACAGTGTGACAGTCCACAGTATCTCGAACAGTGTGACAGTCCACACTATCTGGAACAGTGTGATAGTCCACACTATCTGGAACAGTGTGATAGTCCACACTGTCTGGAACAGTGAGACAGTCCACACTGTCTGGAACAGTGAGACAGTCCACACTATCTGGAACAGTGAGACAGTCCACACTATCTGGAACAGTGAGACAGTCCACACTATCTGGAACAGTGAGACAGTCCACACTATCTGGAACAGTGTGACAGTCCACACTATCTGGAACAGTGAGATAGTCCACACTATCTGGAACAGTGTGATCGTCCACACTATCTGGAACAGTGAGACAGTCCACACTATCTGGAACAGTGAGACAGTCCACACTTTCTGGAACAGTGTGATCGTCACACTATCTGGAACAGTGAGATAGTCTACACTATCTGGAACAGTGAGATAGTCTACGCTATCTGGAACAGTGTGATCGTCACACTATCTGGAACAGTGAGACAGCCCACACTATCTGGAAAAGTGAGACAGTCCACACTACCTGGAACAGTAAGACAGTCCACGCTACCTGGAACAGTGTGACAGTCCACGCTACCTGGAACAGTGTGACAGTCCACGCTACCTGGAACAGTGAGACAGTCCACAGTATCTCGAACAGTGTGACAGTCCACACTATCTGGAACAGTGAGATAGTCTACACTGTCTGGAACAGTGTGACTATTCTGAAGGCCGAACCTGAAGGCAAAATGCAGGGTTGTTAGCACTGTGGGGGAACAAAGGAATCTTGTGGTCAATCCTCAAAGATGCCATGCAAGGTTGATAGAGTGGTTACAAAGGCATGCGGGTGTGTTTCATTACTTGGGAAACTGTGTTCAAAAGCCATGAGGTGATGTTTCCACTCTACAGGACCCTAATTAGACCACACTTGGAATACAGTCGCCAGTTCTGTTCACCTTATTACAGGAAGGATGTGGAAGCTTTAGAGAGGGTGCAGAGGGGATTTGCCAGGATGCTGACTAGATTAGTGAGCATGTTAGGATAGGCTGAGAGAGCTAGGGGTATTCTCTCCACAGCAAAGTCAGATGAGACGTGACTTGATGGAGGTGTACAAGATGATGAGAGGCATAGATCGAGTAGACAGTCAGAAACCTTTCACCAGAGTGGAAATGGCTTTAACAAGGAGCATAATTTTAAGATAATTGGGTCGACAGTAGTTTCTTATCACACAGGGGAGATTACAGACCACGACAACAACACAGTATTGGATTAGGGTGCAGAATTGTTATAGTAGTTTAACTTTTCTAGGTTTGCTTATAATTTGATATAATTCCCTACACCTGTGTACCTGTTCAGTAAATTGTTTAGTAATTGTAGTTACAGCTAATTATGTATTTGCCTAGAAGCTTAGTTCCTTTGTGTTCCTTAACAGTTAATGAAATGTCCATAACAACCATGTGCGAGGCATCCTCAACTTCTGAAACACCACCAGATCAACATCACCAGATCCAACAACTGACACCCACTGGGGGGTAAGGGAGGGACAGAGGGGGTGTCACAAACCCTGACCCTCACTGGAAGGGGGGAAGGGAGGGACAGAGGGGGTTTCACAGACCCTGACACCAACCAGAAGGGGGTAATTGACGGACAGAAGGGGTTTCACACACCCTGACACTCACTGGAAGGGGGTAATTGAGAGACAGAGGGGGTGTCACAGACCCTGACACCCACTGGGGGGTAAGGGAGGGACAGAGGGGGTTTCACAGACCCTGACACCCACTGGAAGGGGGTAAGGGTGGAACTGAGGGGGATTTCACAGACCCTGACACTCACTGGAAGGGGGGAAGGGAGGGACAGAGGGGGTTTCACAGACCCTGACACTCACTGGGGGTAAGGGAGGGACAGAGGGGGTTTCACAGACCCTGACACTCACTGGGGGTAAGGGAGGGACCGAGGGTATTACACAGACCCTGACACTCACCGGAAGGGGGTAAGGGAGGGACCGAGGAGGTTACACAGACCCTGACACTCACTGGAAGGGGGTAATTGAGGGACAGAGGGGGTTTCACAGACCCTGACACTCACTGGGGAGTAAGGGAGGGACAGAGGGTGTTACACAGACCCTGACACTCACTGGAAGGGGTAAGGGAGGGACAGAGGGGGTGTCACAGACGCTACACATACTGGAAGGAGGTAAGGCAGGAACAGAGGCTTTTCTCGGAACAGACACTCACCGGAAGCGGGGTACCTGTCTCTTTTTGAAGTCGTCGATGATTTTGTCCGCATTGATCCGCAGTGTCTTTGCTGTGATGCTGCTGATATCTGTGGGTGACAGCTTCACCACCGTGTGGCCACAGGGTCCTGATGCAGGGATGGTCAGAGGTGAGGATCCGTCAGCTCACCTTCTCATGCTGTCCGTTCCCCCCCCCCCCACCCCCACCACAGAGGGGCTTAGGACTGCAACTCCATCCCACTTCCTGGTCCTCTCTGTCCTCGGTCGCAATCTCTCGGAGAATCTATCTTGGGGCCAACATATCGATGCAGTTGCAAAGAAGGCACCGTAGCTGCTATATCTCATTGGTATGTCACCCAGGCACTTGCAAATTCCTACAGTCGTACCGTGGAGAGTGCTGCGACTGGCTGCATCGATGTCTGGTATGAGGGAGAGGATTGAGGGGTACTGAACGGGGACGGGACAGAGGTGGGGTGCAGACAGGGCTGGGAGGTACTGTGGAGAGCAGCTGGGTGGGGAGGGGGACAGGGCTGGGTTATGTGGCGGGGAGGAAAGGGTGCGCGGGAAGGTTTAGACTCACCCTCGGGCAGGAAGAGCTTGTTGGCGAGCAGCTGATCAGGGGTGGGAGCTGCCGAGGAATCCACACCCCCTCCCCTCTCCTCCTGGCCTCCTCGCGAATCGCACAGCACCAGGGTGGTGAACGACCGGTTGCCCGAGTCGCCGGAAACCTAAGGGAAAAACGCTACAGTGACTGCGGGACAACCCCTCTTGCCTTCCCTCCCTCATCGACGGCTCTGCCACCTCCCTCGCCTCAGCACACTCACCCACCCAGAGCCAGACGACAGAGTCACAGCCAGTTGACTACCCACACCTCATCCCCCCATCCCTGGATCTCACCGCAGGATGCCCAGCAGCCTGAACCTCCAGAGAGAGTACAAAGAAAATTTACAAGGATGTTGCCGGGACCTGAGTTATAGATTAGGAATTTATACCCTGAAGAGTCCGAAAATAGGGGGGGATATGACAGAGGGGTATCGACAGGGTAAACGCAAGAAGGCTTTTTCCACTGAGGTTGCGTGAGACTACACCTAGATGTCACGGGTTAAGGGTGAAAGGTGAAATGTTTAAAGGGAACACGAGGGGGTACATCTTCACGCAGAGGGTGGTGAGAGTGGAGAACAAGATGCCAGCAGAAGTGGTGGATGCAGATTTGACACTTAAGAGAAGTCTGGATAGGTACATGGATGGGAGGGTTTGGAGGGTTACGGTCCAGGTGCGGATGATTGGACCAGGCAAAATAACAGTTGAACATGGACTAGATGGGCCGAAGGGCCTGTTTTTGTGCTGAGGCACTCTATGGCCTGTGCATGAGGCAACCATCAGTAGGTCTGCAGTCAAAGAGACGGGATGAGGTAGGTGGGCAGATGCCCTCACATTAGCGATCTAACGAGTTACATCGATGCGGTCTCTCAGCCCCAGAGACCCCAGTTCAACGCCGACATCAGGTGCTGTCTGCGCGGAGTTTACACGTTCACCCTGTGACTGCATGGGCTTCCCCCAGGTGCTCCGGTTTCCGCCCACGTTCCAGAAACGTGGTTGTTTTAACCTCCACCATACACCGGCCCAAGTATGGAGGGAAAAGGTAAGAGAGTGCAGGACGTGATTTGGGAATGTGGAAGTGGTATGCCGAACAGTGGAAAGGGGCCAAAGGACAGTTGGCTTAGCCCAGTAAAAGCCTGCCTCTGCGTTACTCGCAGAGAGTGCTGACGTGGCCTTTAGTGTCGACTGTTTATTCCCCTCCATAGACGCTGCCTGACCTGCTCAGCTTCCCCAGCACCTTGTGTGCGCTACTCGGGGTTTCCAGTATCTGCAGAATCTCTTGGGCTTGCAGTTTCTCACTTCTGTGCTCTGTCTAACACTATTCCAATAGATTTGTAGTTACTAATATTGCTGGCATTGGAGAAGGTCCGGGAGGACGTTTACGAGAATGTTTCTAGGAATGAAAGGGCTAACGTATGAGATAGCATTTGATACCTTGCTGGACTTCAGAAGAATGGAGGGATCTCACTGAAACCTATCAAGTATTGAAAGGCTGAGAAAGAGTGGATGTGGAGAGGATGTTTCCCATGCTGGGGAAGTCTAAGACCAGACCAGCCTCAGAGTAGAGGGACATCCCTTTAGAACAGAGGCGAGGAGGAACTTTTTTTAGCCAGATGGTAGGGAATCTATGAAACTCATTGCTACAGATGACTGCGGAGACCCAGCCATTGAGTGTATTTAAAGTGCAGTTTGATAGGTTCTTGATCAGTCAGGGCATCAAAGGTTATGGGGTGAAGGCCATTGGGTTGAGAGGGATAAATCAGCCATGATGGTACGGTGGAGCAGACTTGATGGGCTGAATAGCCTAATTCTGCTCCTGTGTCTTATGGTGTGGGTTTTTTTTTTAAGTGACTGAGTTTAGTTAAACAGTGTCCCAGAACGGACCTCAGGTTACCCATGGAGTGCGTGAACGTGTCACAAGCTGGAGGCCTAGTTTACAGTGGAAGAAGTTTCCGTGATTGTGGGTGGGAGGGAGGGACGGGGCTTGTTTTGCTGTTGTGGGGTGTGTTGCACTGTCGAGCATTGTGGACATGCTATGTCGTTACCAGAACGTGCATCAACACTTGCAGGCTGGCCCCAGCGCATCCTCAGGTCCGTTCACAAACAGGAGAAAATCTGCAGATGCTGGAAGTCCGAGCAACACCCACACAAAATGCCAGAGGAACTCAGCAGGCCAGGCAGCTTCTAGGGACAAAATGTCGAAGTCCTGCCAAAGGATTTCGGTCTGAAACGCTGACTGGCCGGCTGAGTTCCTCCAGCATTTTGTGTGCTGCTTAGGGTCTGTGGGTTGTTCATGCAACACAGCATTTCCCTGCCTGTTTCAATGTGCGTATGGTAACGAAATGGATCTGGAGAGTAGATGACGCCTGTTAGAAGCTTCTCAGTGAACAGAAAGCCACGTACAAACACACCGTGGGGGGGCCGCGGTAGGGTGCTGGTTAGTGTGATGCCATTGCATCTCAGGACATCAGAGTTTGGAGTTCAATTCCGGCATCATCCGTGAGCAAGTCTGTCCGTTCCTCCCCAGGGGCAGGCTGGGTTCTGCCAGGTGCTCCTCCTTCCACAGTTCAGAGACGTACCCGTTTGTAGGCCAATTGGTAATAGAAAAGCTCAGAAACAGGCCCTTCAGCCCATCTAATTGTAAATTGTCCTGCGATTAGGCTAAGGTTAAATCGATGGGCTGATGGGTGGCACGGCTCGAAGGGTTGGAAGGGCCTGCTCTGCACTGCGGACTGAAAAAAACAGACACATACACAAACGTAGACAGACGGATATCCCATCCCCTCACTCCTACCTGCAGGATCACTCCCAGCGCATTCCTGTGCTGCTGAGTTTTAACCACCACCACTCGCCCTGCAGACAAAGCCTTCACCCCACTCGTCGATTCCATCACTTTCTTCTGTAAAGCAATGGGGCGCAGACGCGGGTCAGAGCTTACCTCATCACAGAACACCACCCCATCAGAACCACAGCTCCAGTAACTCGCTCATTCCCGACACTGCGCGGAGCACGCACGCTCGACCAGTGAACGTGTGGGCTTCACCCGAGCACTCCGGCGTCCGCGTCCGCCTACGTGCCCTGGTTGCGAGGTGAAACGGCCGATGCAAGGTACCGCGAGCATGTAGGCGAGTACGAGAAACCAGGGGACGGCGGGGGAATTTCTGCTACCTCTGCAGGGCAACGCGGTAGTGCAGTGGTTAGCGCAACGCTCTACAGCGTCAGTGGTCTAAGGTCAATTCCCGCCAATGTCAGTAACAACCGTGTACGTTCTCCCCCCGATCACGCGAGTTTCCTCTGGGTGCTCTGGTTTCCTCCCACAATCCGAAGTTGTGGGCGATGTATGTTGCCACTGGAAGTGTGGCGACACTGGGCACCATTGCCAAGACCCTTCATCCACGACTGTCTGACATCACACTGGGTCTGGAATTCCCTGTCTCATGTTACCTGACGGAGCCGCGCTGCATCGTGCTGAGGTGTAGTGTACCTGCAGAGAGGCCCGCGTGTACAGGAGCTCCCGTACGGTGATGTAGTAGTGCTCAAGGTCACTCAGCTGCCCAACACACTCCACATCCAAGTTGGCCAGCTTCTTGGTCAGGTCTTGGATCTGCTGCTCGTATATCTGCAAGGTAAACGGTTCCTGTTTGTGACCGCCTGCAACCTCTCTTCACAGCTCAAACCCTGGAGTCCCACCCGGGTTAATACCCTCACGGGCCACTCAACGAGGGTGGCACGGATAACACGACGCCTCACAGCACCAGTGACCCGGATTCATTTCCTGCCACTGTCCGTAAGGGGTTAGTACATTCTCCCTGACCATATGGGGTTTCCTCTGGGTGCTCCAGTTTCCCCTCACAGGCCAAAGACATGCGGGTTAGGGTTAGTGAGCTGTGGCATGCTGTGTTGGCACAAGAAGCACTGTGACACTCACAGACTGTCCCCGGCACAAACCTGGGATTGTGATGGCTCATTAACACATAGAAATAAAGTTTATCGTTCTCGCTGAGTGTTTACTGCATCCTTTCCAAATTAATACCATCCTTCCAGTAGTGAGGTCTCAGTTCAACATGCCTGCCCGCTACTGTGCTCTGTCTGCTGAAGGCCAACGCCTTCCTCCCCACCCTGTCTACCCGTGTTCCCCTCAGGGAACTGTCCTTGTATCAGTATGTCTCTTTGTTCTACGGCACCCTACCATTCACTGAGCATGTCCTGCCCTGGTTTAATTTCCCAAAATCCACCTCACATTTGCCCAAGTTGAACCCCCATTTGAATTTCTCCGTTCACCCTGGGCTGGGGGAGCTGACCCCTCCCAGCACTGCTTGCTCTGGCGTCTGCTCGGTGGAAGGCAAGCTGAACTGCATTCATCTGTTGCCGCACGAGCACGTGATGCATTGTTCTTGCAGAAACCTGGCTCCAGGACAATGAACCGTGCACCATCAACAGGCCGTGACACGAAGGGACTCGCACTATACTGTTATTCTTGTGACTGTATGTTTTCTGCTACCATAATTATATGGGTTATGTGTGCTGTGTGTGTCTATGTTTTCTGCTCTGTAATTTTATGGGTTATACGTGCTGTGTGTTGTGTGTGACTGTATGTTTTCGACCATCGTAATAATATGGGTTATATGTGCTATGTGCTGTGTGCGGTGTGCAACTGTATAGAAACGTAGAAAACCTACAGCACAGTACAGACCCTTCGGCCCACAAAGCTGTACCGAACATGCATGTCCCTACCTTAGAACTACATAGGCTTTACTCATAGCCCTCTATTTGTCTAAGCTCCATGTAGCCATCCAGAAGTCTCTTAAAAGACCCTATCGCTTCTGCCTCCACCACCATCAGCCCATTCCATGCACTCACCACTCTCTGCATAAAAAACAGACATCTCCTCTGTACCTACTTCCAAGCACCTTAAAACTGTGCCCTCTCGTGCTAGCCATTTCAGCCCTGGGAAAAAGCCTCTGACTATCCACACAATCAATGCCTCTCATCATCTTGTACACCTCTATCAGGTCACCTCTCATCCTCCGTCGCTCCAAGGAGAAAAGACCAAGTTCACTCAACCTATTCTCATAAGGCATGCTCCCCAATCCAGGCAACATCCTTGTAAATCTCCTCTGCACCCTTTCTATGGTTTCCACATCCTTCCTGTAGTGAGGCGACCAGAATTGAGCGTAGTATGATTACAGGACTCTGATCCTCCACACTGCCAAGAGTCTTACCATTAATACTATATTCTGCCATCTTATTTGACCTACCAAAATGAACCATCTCACACTTATCCAGGTTGAACTCCATCTGCCATTTCTCAGCCCAGTTTTGCATCCTATCAATGTCCCGCTGTAACCTCTGACAGCCCTCCACACTATCCACAACACCCCCAAGCTTTGTGTCTTCACAAAGTATTCATTAAGTACCTCCACTATTTCCTCCAGTTCCACTGTCACACTTGGTTGGTCCTATTCTCCCACGCCTCACATATGTTTTTGCTACCATAATTATATGGATCATGTGTGCCGTGTGCTCTGTGTGACTATGTTTTCTGCTCTGTAATTACATGGGTTGTGTGTGCTGTGTGACTGTGTTTTCTGCTCTGTAATTACAT
>NC_092374.1:206439043-206440772 GCF_030028105.1 Mobula birostris
TCATGGGCCCTCCAGTTTCCTCCCACAGTCCCAAGACGTACTGGGTAGGTTAATTAGTCATTGTAGATTGTCCCATGGCGAGGTTAGGGTTGGCTCAAAGGTCCAGCTCTATCAGTAAATAAACAAGCCAGTGATAATGAACTTGACTGTGATGCACAGACAGACCTGAAAGCAATAATACATAAACTTGGATGTGCGTACACACAGACCCGAGCAGACAGGCAAGGACAACACACAGACCCGAGCAGACAGGCAAGGACAACACACAGACACAGGCAGGAACCCGTTCCTGTGCACAGCAGACATGCTGACACACAGACAAATACCGAGGCAAGGGGACACGTCAGAGGGAGGGGGCGCTCCCACCCACCTTGGCATCCTTGCGGGTGTGGAACTCAGAGAAGCTGCGTTTCATCACGTCCTGGACGCGGAGTGCCTCCACCCGCAGCAGGTTGAGGATCATGGTGTAGGTCAGACGGAACTGTGACTGCAGCAGGGTTGGCTTCCCCTGTAACACAGGTGGCAGGGAGTCAGGCAGGGCACCTGGTTGGGTGGTGCCACAACAACAACAACTCACTCAGCGTCAGTGGGGGGGGGACGACTGGCAGAGAGAGGGGGACAGTCGACATCAGGGAAGGGAATCTTTGTGGGTGGAGTTAGAGAAAAAGCAAGGGTGGAAAAAAAATTAAGGGAATCCTATATAGACCAAGTAGTAGCCTAGATGTGGGGTTGAGATTGCAAAGGGAGCTGGAAAGATTAGATTAGATTAGATTACATTCAACTTTATTGTCATTGTGCCGAGTACAGATACAAAGCCAATGAAATGCATTTAGCATCTGACCAGGAATGCAAAGAATAGTGTTACTTACAAAATAACTGCGAATAAAAAAAGTGCTACAGCACACAAATATAAAAGTACTGAGACAGTACAATACGGGTGCAATACTGCTTAGCGCTGTGATGTGAGGTTCAGCAGGGTCACAGCCTCAGGGCATGTAATAAGGGTAATGTTGCAATTGTAACGGGAGATTTCAATATGCAAGGCGACTGGGAAAATCAGATTGGTGTCGGATCGCAACAGAGGGGATTTGTTGAATATCTATGAGATGGCTTTTTAGAGCAGCTTGTGCTTGAGCCTACTCAGGAAAGGCTCTCTTAGATTGGGTGTTGTGTAATAACCCAGATCTTATTAGGGAGCTTAACGTAGGAGGCAGTGATCATAATATGATTGAACTTGTACTGCAGTTGAGAGGGAGAAGCACAAGTCAGATGTATCAGAATCACAATGGATAAAAGGAATTACAGAGGCGTGAGAGAGGAGCTTGCCCAGGTGGATTGCAGGTGAAATGGCTGACAGGCAGGAGGCAACGAATGGGACTAAAGGGGGCCTTTTCTGGTTGGCTGCTGGTGACTAGTGGTGTTCGTCAGGGGTCAGTATTGGGGCGGCTACTTTTCACATTGTTTGTCAGTGATTTAGATAATGGAATTGATGGCTTTGTGGCAAAGCCTGCTGATGATATGACAACAGGTAGTGCTGAGGAAGCGATGTGATTGCAGCAGGACTTTGACAAATTGGAAGAATGGGAAAAAAAAAATTGGCAGATGGAATACAGTCTTGGGAAAAATATGATAATGCATTTTGGTTAAAGGAACAATAGTGCTGACTATTATCTAAATGGGGAGAAGGTTCAAACATCAGAGGTACAAAGGGATTTAGGAGTCCTCATGA
>NC_092374.1:206441272-206514605 GCF_030028105.1 Mobula birostris
AGGCAAGAAGGCAGGTGTATGGGGTTGAGTGGGATCTGGGATCAGCCATAATGAAATCGTGGAGCAGACGCGATGGGCTGAATGGCCTAATTCTGCTCCTCTGTCTCATGGTCTTATAAGGAGGACGACAAGCATGCGTCACTCTACATCGGGAAGCGGTGGTGGGGGAAGTCAGAACTTCAAATTTTTTAGTGTCCATGTATCAGATGAGCTGAGCTGGCCCCAGCACACAGACCATAAGGAAAGCGAAGTGAAGCGGTATCTTTAGCTCCTCAGGAAGTTCAGCTTATCACCAAACACTTCATACCTCAACACTTTATAGTCTGGGTAGTCTCCAACCTGGTGGTTCGAACATTGATTTCTCCACCTTCCAGTAAGGTCTCCCCCTCCCACTTCTTCAATTCCTGACTCTGGCCTCATTCCTCTTCTCCTCCCCTGCTTATCACTACCTCCCCTGGCACCCTCCTCCCCTGCTTACCACCTCCCCTGGCACCCCTCCTCCCCTCCTTATCACCACCCTGGCACCCCTCCTCCCTGCTTACCATCTCCCCTGGCACCTCTCCTCCCCTCCTTATCACCTCCACTGGCACCCCTCCTCCCCTGCTTACCACTACCTCCCCTGGCACCCCTCCTCCCCTGCTTATCACCTCCCCTGGCACCCCTCCTCCCCTCCTTATCACCTCCCCTGGCACCCCACCTCCCCTGCTTACCACTACCTCCCCTGGCACCCCTCCTCCCCTGCTTACCACCTCCCCTGGCACCCCTCCTCCCCTGCTTATCACCTCCCTGGCACCCCTCCTCCCCTGCTTATTACCTCCCCTGGCACCCCTCCTCCCCTGCTTACCACTACCTCCCCTGGCACCCCTCCTCCCCTGCTTACCACCTCCCCTGGCACCCCTCCTCCCCTGCTTACCACTACCTCCCCTGGCACCCCTCCTCCCCTGCTTACCACTCCCCTGCTTATCACCTCCCCTGGCACCCCTCCTCCCCTGCTTATCACCTCCCCTGGCACCCCTCCTCCCCTGCTTATCACCTCCCCTGGCACCCCTCCTCCCCTGCTTATTACCTCCCCTGGCACCCCTCCTCCCATGCTTACCACCTCCCCTGGCACCCCCTCCTCCCCTCCTTATCACCACCCCTGGCACCCCTCCTCCCCTGCTTACCACCTCCTCCCTTGTTACCCCTCCTCCCCCTGACACCCCTCCACCCCTGCTTACCACCTCCCCTGGCACCCCTCCTCCCCTGCTTACCACCTCCCCTGGCACCCCTCCTCCCCTGCTTACCACCTCCCCTGGCACCCCTCCTCCCCTCCTTATCACCTCCCCGGCACCCCTCCTCCCCTCCTTATCACCTCCCCGGCACCCCTCCTCCCTCCCTTTCTCCCAAGGCCACTCTCCTCTTCTATCAGATACCTTCTTCTCCAGCCCATTGCTGTTCCACCAGTCATCTCCCAGCTTCTCACTTCAGCCTGCCCTCCCCGCCACTTGTTTATTCTGGCATTCTGCCCCGCTTTCTTTCCAGTCCTGATGAAGGTCCTCAGCCTGAAGTATTGACCGTCTATTCCTCTCCACAGATGCTTCCTGAATCTAGATTCCGCCAGCATTTTGTGTGTGTCGCTGATGGAATGGCCTGACTGGTTCTATCATGGTCTGGTATGGCAATTTGAACCCATTCCTCTTCCCAACTATTCTCCTACATTTCTTCCCCCCCCCGCCAAAACCATCGGCCCCCCTCCCCAACTGATCTCCCCACCCTGTCCACTCTCCCTCCCACTCTCCCCATACACCCCTTCCTCCAACCCCCGATAAGCCCTCCCCATCTCCCCCACCACCCCCCTCTTCCCACCTCCCCAACATCTCTCTCCCCGCAGTCGTTGCGCCTCGCTCACCAGCATCATCCTGTGGAGGTCAGCCATTTCGTGAACCCCACTCTTGCAGAGGATGATCACCATCCCCGTGGTGTCCAGCCCTCGTCTCCCCGCTCTGCCCGCCATCTGGATGTATTCTCCTGCACCAGACACAGGGGACGGAAAGGTCACAGGTGACAGCCAGGGAACTGGGGCACAGGGGGAGGAAAGGTCACAGGTCACAGCCAGGGAACCGGGGCACAGGGGGAGGAAAGGTCACAGGTCACAGCCAGGGAACCGGGGCACAGGGGGAGGAAAGGTCACAGGTCACAGCCAGGGAACCAGGGCACAGGGGGTGGAAAGGTCACAGGTCACAGCCAGGGAACCAGGACACAGGGAGAGGAAAGGTCACAGGTCACAGCCAGGGAACCGGGGCACAGGGGGTGGAAAGGTCACAGGTCACAGCCAGGGAACCGGGACACAGGGGGAGGAAAGGTCACAGGTCACAGCCAGGGAACCGGGACACAGGGGGAGGAAAGGTCACAGGTCACAGCCAGGGAACCAGGGCAGAGAGGCGACGAGTGAGGAGGGGCTACTCCCTCCTGCCAGGGTGGGCAGGGAAGCGTGACAGGAGCTGTGTCGAGTGATGGCATGTTATTTTATTTAGAGATATGCCATGAGACAGGACCATCTGGCCCTCAGAGCCGCGACGACCCAGGAACCCAAGTATTTAACCCTCGTCTAACCACAGGACAATTAACCTACTCACCAGTATGACTTTGACTGCGGGAGGAATCGGAAGCAGCCGGAAGAAACCTTCATGTACATAAAAGGACATAGGACAGCAGAACTGATCTCCGAATCGTCCCGAGCAGTGACAGCGTTGTGCTGACTGCTGTACCGTGACACCCTAATGGAGGTAACTGAATGGGGTGTGGTGACCTCAAATGCAGATCCCGAGAGGATGGAGCACTTTATAGGCCGAATGGCCTAATTCTGCTCCTGTGCCCTATGGTCTTCTCTAGGCAGAGAATCCCACAGATTTACCTCCATCTGGCTAAAGAGATTCCTTCTCATAACTGCTCCAAAGTACATCCTTCTGTGCCCTCTGGTCCTAGACTACCCCAGTGTAGGAAACATCCTCTCCACACCCACTCTATCTGTGCCCTCTGGTGCAAGACTCCCCCACTATAGGAAACATTCTCTCCACATCCAGTCTATCTGTGCCCTCTGGTCTTAGACTCCCCCACTACAGGAAACATCCTCTCCACATCCACTCTATCTGTGTCCTCTGGTCCTAGACTCCCCCACTATGGGAAACACTATATTCCAGCCTTCTCATTGGTCAGTGCCCAGGAGGACACCGGGTTGTGGCAGCTGCTGTCCGGACTCAGTGAAAGGAGGGAACGGTTTCTCCGCTGCTGGGTGGCAGCGCCTGGAGCTCGCTGGCTTCGTGGGGACAGGGGTGGATAACTGGGTCAACAGCCCCAGGGTGAAGCAGCATCACAGTCATTCACGCATGGCGCAGAGCGAGAATGTTAAACTCCACCATCTCCATCCAAATACACCACTGTGACTTTCTAACCAGCAGACCTCAGAGCCCTCCTCCCTCCCCACCATCCTCAGCAGGGGTAAGCCCATCCCTCGTGCCGAGCCCAGTGCTGGGCACTCTGCTCGCACACAACTGCATGGCCAAACCTCCAGTGTATCACACTGTCAGTTCGCTGACGACACAACAGTAGTAGGGCCCATCAGCAACAGCGATGAGATGGCCGACAGAGAGACTGGCCCAGTGCCCTGGCAAACAGCCTCCTCCTCACAGTCAACAAAACAAAGGAGATGGTTGTCGACTTCAGGAGAACTCACACCACTCCATTTTACATCTGCAGCACAGCAGTGGAAACTGCGAGCGGTTTCATACTCCTGAGAGTGCACATCTCACACAACCTCTCACGGTCCCGGAATGTATTCCACAGAATCAGGAAAGTTCACCGATACCGTTATTTTCTGAGGCTGGGAGGGGACAGGGCCGGCCGGCGGGCCAGGGAGGGTGGGGCCGGAGGACGGACCAGGGAGGGCAGGGCCAGAGGGCAGGCTGGGGAGGGCGGGGCTGGAGTTGGGGATGTGGAGGGGTGGGTTAGTGGGTGGAGGTGTTGATCAGCCTTACTGCTTGGGGAAAGTAACTGTTTTTGAGTCTGGTGGTCCTGCTGTGGGTGCTAGGTAGCCTCCTCCCTGATGGGAGTGGGACAGACAGTGCGGTGCGATCCTCATGATGATACTGGCCTTTTTCTGGTGCCTTACTGTATACATGTCCTTGATGGCCAGTCGGCTAGTGCCGGTGATGCGTCGGGAAGTTCTGACTACCCGTTGAGCCTTTCTGTCTACCGCAGTGCTGTTTCCATACCATGCAGTGATGCAGCTTGTTCAGATCAAATCAAGTTTAATTACTATTCAGACCATTCATGGATACAGTTCCTCTGGGGCCCAGATGCATTACATACATTCAGAGTAGTGAGAGAGGGAAAACACACACACACACACACACACACACACACACACACACTACTTCATCCTTTCCTGTCAGACACCTTCTGTACCTAGCGTCACTTTATGGACATACAATCAATTGACATACAAGCTACAGTTTCCATTTATATTTAATGTTTTGTTTTTAAGCTATCGTGCTCTATGTCGCGTGTTTATTTCTGTTCTGCATCAGATCTGGAGTGACGGCAAGGAGCTGGCAGCAATGGAGGGAGAGCCAGGACATCACCTGAAATGGAGGGAGGCCTTTAATCCTAAGGAGAGATGGGACGGGCTCACTACAATGTAGGATGCTGAGGCGTGACCTTCAGAAGAGGGGGATAAAATTGGTGGTCCAGCGTGAATATTGCGGGCAGCACAGTAACCCCCACCCGCCCCTGGTCAGGCACCGTCACCTGGCATCAGGTCGCGGAAGTTGGTGCCGTCGTGCTTGCGGATGCTGTCGAAGACCACGGTCCTGGCCGGCATGTTCACCCCCATGGCGAAGGTCTCCGTGGCAAACAGGATCTGTGGCAGGAAGGCAGTCGTGAGCAACGGGAAACACTCCCAGCAAATTCATTATCACAGTACACACACCTCACCATAGACAACCCTCATTCACTTCCTTCAGGACATTCACAAGAAAAACTTTTTCACCCAGAGAGTGGTGGATATATGGAATGCTCTGCCCCAGAAGGCTGTGGAGGCCAAGTCTCTGGATGCTTTCAAGAAAGAGATGGATAGAGCTCTGAAAGATAGTGGAATCAAAGGTTATGGGGATAAGGCAGGAACTGGATACTGATTGTGGATGATCAGCCATGATCACAGTGAATGGCGGTGCCGGCACGAAGGGCCGAATGGCCAACTCCTGCACCTATTGTCTATTGCCTAAAATAAAGAAATACAGTAGAATCAATTTAAAAACTACAAAGACTGGCAATGTGCACTACAGCCCATGTTCTCAATATTTATTTATTTACTTTGCAGTTTAAAGTAAATAAATAAATATTGAGAACATGGGCTGTAGTGTCCTTCAAAATGATTCCGAAGGTTATGGAATCAGTTCAGTGATAGGGCGAGTGAAGTTCTCCCCTCTGGTTCAAGAGCCTGCTGGTTGAGGGGTAATAACTGTTCCTGAACATGGTGGTGTGGGTCCTGAGGCTCCTGTACCTCCTGCCTGCTGGCAGCAGCGAGAAGACAGCATGGTCTGGATGGTGGTTCCTGATGGTTGAGGGGTAATAACTGTTCCTGAACCCGGTGGTGTGGGTCCTGAGGCTCCTGTACCTCCTGCCTGCTGGCAGCAGCGAGAAGAGAGCGTGGCCTGGGTGGTGGTTCCTGCTGGTTGAGGGGTAATAACTGTTCCTGAACATGATGGTGTGGGTCCTGAGGCTCCTGTACCTCCTGCCTGATGGCAGAGGGGTAATAACTGTTCCTGAACATGGTGGTGTGGGTCCTGAGGCTCCTGTACCTCCTGCCTGATGGCAGAGGGGTAATAACTGTTCCTGAACATGGTGGTGTGGGTCCTGAGGCTCCTGTACCTCCTGCCTGCTGACAGCAGTGAGAAGAGAGCGTGGCCTGGGTGGTGGGGATCTCTGATGATGGATGCTACTTTCCTGCAACAGTATTTCACATAGGTGTGCTCAATGGTGGGGAGGGTCTTTGCCTGTGACGGACTGGGCTGTGTCCACTACTTTCTGCAGGCTTTCCCCATGTAACGGTGTTGGCGTTTCCATACCAGGCTGTGATGCAGCCAGACAACATGCTCTCCACCACACATCTATAGAAGTTTCTCTCTGCAAATCCCCAAGGAAGTAGAGGCACTGCCGCGCTTTCTTCATAACTGCACTTACACACTGGGCCTAGGACTGGTCCTCAGAAATGATAACAATGAAGAATTTAAAGTTGCTGACACTCTCCACTTCTGACCCCCCACCCCCCCACGAGGACTGGCTCACCGATCTCTGGTGTCCTTTCCCTGACGTCAATGATCATCTCCTCAGTCTTACTGACACTGAGTGAGAGGTTGTTGTAGCACCACTCAGCCAGGTTTTCAGCCTCCCTCCAGCACGCTGACTCGTCACCACCTTTGATTCGGCCGACATCAGCAAACCTGAATATGGCACTGGAGCTGTGCTTAGCCACACAGTCACCAGTGCAAAGCCAGTAGAGCAGAGAGGGGGGAGACGCAGCACACAGCCCTGTGGTTCACCTGTACCGACGGAGATTGCGGAGGAGATGTTGTTGCCAATCTGAACTGACTGGGGTCTGCAAGTGAGGAAATCGAGGATCCAATCACACAAGGAGGAATTGAGGCTCATTGACCTGTTTTAAGGGGATGACAGTATTGAATGCCGAGCTGTAGTTAACAAAGAGCATCCTGATGTATGTATCAACGCTATTCAGGTGTTTCAAGGCTGCGTGAAGAGCCAATGAAAGGGAATCTCCTAATACTGATTTGATCTGTATGAACAGAATGTAAGACAAGTTTTTCACTGTATCATGTGACAATAATAAACCACTACTCTCTCCTCAGAGTTCTGTTCTTTGTGACTCTTTCTGAAATGATTACCATACGTCTTATGTGTACTGTGTGCTGTCAGTTCTGTGCTTTGTACCTTGGCCCCAGAGGAACATTGTTTAATTTAGCTCTACTCACGTGTGGGTGCAAAATAATAAGCTTAAACTTGATCAGTAATAAGCCAATTCCTAGACAAATTATAAACCAATACTAGCACCCTGAGCACCTGCACTGATGGACCGGTACTCACCTTGACCAGGCCTCGGGCGAACAGCATCTCAATCACTTCCTTCAGGATGGGCAGGATGCCACTGTGATGGACACCGATACCTCGCTTCAGCAGCTGCACCATCTGCAGCACCTGCCCGGGAGGAGGGAGGAGGGGTGAGCAGTTGGCAGTGCCTAGGAGGAAGTGCTTCTGTCCACATTGGACACTCTTGAAACTGCAGCCACCGGCCCTCGATGGACTCACACAGAGTCCCTACCACACCTCCTCCCCCGAGTATGAGACCACCCATCGCGGACAGTGTGATTGCCCCCGAACAACCATGGTCCTACACACTGTGGGGACTCTTATCCCCGAGTAAGTACTAACGCAGACATTGTGGGGACCGTTATCAAGTGTCAGCACGTGGCCAAGTGGTTAAGGCATTCGACTAGCGATCTGAAGGCCATGAGTTCGAGCCCCAGCCGAGGCAGCGTGTTGTGTCCTCCAGCAAGACACTTAACCACACATTGCTCTGCGACGACACCGGTACCAAGCTGTATCGGCCCTAGTGCCCTTCCCTTGGACAACATCGGTGTCGTGGAGAGGGGAGACTTGCAGCATGGGCAACTGCTGGTCTTCAATACAACCTTGCACCCTGGAGAGTGAAGACTTTCCAGGCGCAGATCCATGGTCTCGCAAGACTAAGGGATGCCTTAGAGTACCCTCTAATTACCACATATGTACTGTGGGGTTGCTGCTCCCCCAGTCAGCAACCCAGACACCCACTGTAGGGTCCCTGGCTTCCAAACACTACCCACCCAGCCACGGTGGCAACCCCAATCCCCAAACACCCACCGCAGGGACCCTGACCCCAAATCCTCACAGCAGTTAGCCTCCACCCCATCTGCTCAGTGTGGGAAGTACAAAACCCTCCGACCAGACCCACAAATGTGGGGCCCTCCCACTTGCAGGCAGGGTTCTGGACTGTACCTGGGACATGGACCTCCACAGTAATGGAAAAAGCCACTGGGACTATCCCACCAATTGTGGGGTTCCGGACTGTCCTTGGGACTTGGACACCCCCCACTCCCGCAGAAATGAAGAGAACCATTGGGACCATCCCACAAACTGTGGGGTTCCGGACTGTACCTGGGACATGGACGTCCACAGTAATGAGAAAGCCACTGGGACTATCCCACCAACCGTGGGGTTCCGGACTGTACCTGGGACATGGACGTCCACAGTAATGAGAAAGCCACTGGGACTATCCCACCAACCATGGGGTTCCGGACTGTACCTGGACATGGACGTCCACAGTAATGAGAAAGCCACTGGGACTATCCCACCAACCATGGGGTTCCAGACTGTACCTGGGACATGGGTCTCCTCAAACGTGGAGAAAGCCACTGGGACCGTTCCACCTAGCGTGGGTTTCCAGACTGTACCTGGGACATGGACTTCCACAGATGCGGAGAAAGTCACTGAGACCGTCCCACCAGCTGATACGGTTCCAGCCGTTTCCTGGGGCACGGACCCACGCAGCTCTAGTATCGTCCCACCAGCTGACCGGGGTCCCAGACTGTACCTGGGGCAGCTCACGGTCGGTGCCCTTCAGCCGAGAGATGCACTTCTGGAAGAAAACATGGATCTCACTCTTCTCAACAGTGCTGGTCAGGTCAACAGTGGTCAGCATGTTGGCGTTCTCATCGCACCGGTTGCGGGAGAAGGTGAAGGCCACCACGGGCAGGTTGTCCTTTTTCCGCAGGATGTCGATCAGGGAGAGCCAAACGCTCTTGTCCTGGGGCAGGCAAAGTTCAAGGTTCAAAGTAAACTTACTATCACAACACATATATGTCACCACGGACAGTCTATTCGGCTTAATATAAACTTATTATCACAGCACGTATATGTCACCACAGACAGTCAATTCGAGTCAATCGGGACCAGCACATTTTGGGCCAGTTAAGCAGCTGCCCCAATTAGCTGAAGTTTCGTGGAAACAGTTAAAGGGTATTAAAAAAAGACTAACTACTGTTTAACTGAAATGAAATACTAAACAGGTCAGAAGACTAGCAACATTACTACAGCACTATAAAACTGCAAATTAGTTGCTAATAATTATCAACAGATGAATTCATCCGGTGTACACTGCCATGTTCTCTTAATTGACTGTAAATGAACAAAACAAGCTCAGATACCTAGGGCAGATAATGGACTGCCTTCATTGTCTTCCAGCATAAATCAAAATTTTCAAAAAGCAGTGATTTTTGAGCTGGTGTCCACCGGCCCAAATAGATAACATCACAACACACACACACACACACACACCCACACACACACACACACACACAGACACACACACACACACCCACACATACAATGCTGGAGGAACTCAGCAGGCCAGGCAGCCTCTATGCAAAAAGAGTACAGTCGACGTTTCAGGCTGAAACCCTTCGGTCAGTCCTGCTGAAGGGTTTCGGCCCGAAACATCGCCTGTACTTTTTCATTCGTAGATGCTGCCTGGCCTGCTGAGTTCCTTCAGCATTTTGCGTGTGTTGCTCAGATTTCCAGCGTCTGCAGATTTTCTCGCTTGTGGTTAGATAACATCACACAAGCACGCGCAAGTGACGATATTTTAAAAACTAATCACTCCGTAACGTACACTGTCACACAAGTACACATGATTGACACTAGCTAGAAACTGTTCGGCAACAGTTTACTGTCCCAATTAAGCAGGATAGTGTCTCAAATTAACAAAATGAATCCTGGCTATTTTCTTGATTTAGTTCTTGTTCTTTAAGGGTTGTCCCAAATAAGAGGCTACCCCAATCAACCAATGGCCCAATTAACCGGAATTCACTGTACTACCCTGGCATTCACTTTCTTGTGGGCATTCACAGTAACTACAAAGAACACGATACAAACAAAGAAGAACTGCAGGGGCAGAACATGGACACATGTTGGAAGCGGGGCTGGATTGGGGAAGTCTCTGTAGGACAATTTTGTTGTGTTGGTTATGAACAATATATTTTAATGTAATGTGATGTTCCCTTCTCTCCAGTCCAGGTGAAGGGTACCGGCCCTAAAATATCAACCGTTTTTCCCCCTCCACAGATGCTGCCTGACCTGCTAAGTGCACTTTGTATGTGTTGTTCATGATTTGCAGCATCTGAATGATCTCTTGTGCTCATGTTAACATCTCCCACTGTGTCTCCCAGTATTACTGACTCTCCACACCCCTCCTTATCCCAGATGTTCCATCTTCCCCCACCTTGCTGCCTTCTCCACCCGGCACCTTCACCTTCCCCCAGCCCAAACTCTCCTCCAACTCAAATCCACCCTTCCTTCCTTTGGCGACGTTATGTCGAAGATGTATTTGTTCGTTCGTTCTGACATGGCGATCATGGTCTTCCCACGACCATCATTGCTCTTGGCAAATTTTTCTACAGACGTGCCTTCTGACCAGTGTTTTTACAAGAAGGGTGAACCCAGCCGTTATCAAAGCTCTTCAGAGATTGTCTGCCTGGCGTCAGTGGTCGCGTAACCAGGACTGATGACATATGCACCGGCTGCTCATACGACCATCCTCCACCTGGCTCCCATGCCTTCACGTGAGCCTGATTGGGGGGTGGGGCGGCTGAGCAGGTGCTACCCCTTGCCCAAGGGCGACCTGCAGACTAGCGGAGGGAAGGGAAGGAGTGCCTTACACCTCCTTTGGTAGAGACATATTTCCACCCGCCACCCAAGTACACTGGTGAGGCCAAGTTTGGACACCTACCTACAGGATAGATATCAGAAAGGCTGAAAGAGTACAGGAAAAATTTACAAGGTGTTGCCAGGACTTGGGGGCCTGAGTTATAGGGAAAGGTTGAATAAGCCAGGACCTTATTTGCTGGAGCATAGGAGAATCAGGGGAGATTTGATGAAGATATACAAAATTTTGAGAGTTATAAATGCAAGCAGGCTTTTTCTGCTGAGGTTGGGTGAGACTGGAGCTAGAGGTCATGGGTTAAAGGTGGAAGGTGAAACGGGGAACATGAGGGGGGACCTCTCGGAGGGTGGTGAGAGTGTGGAACGAGCTGTCAGCGGAATTGGTGGATGTGGGTTCGATTGCGACATTTAAGAGATGTCCGGATGGGTACGTGGATGGAAGGGGTCTGAAGGGAATGCACATGGGTGCGGGTAGGTGGGACTAGACAGTAAAACAAGTCAGCGTGGACGAGCTGGGCCAAAGGTCTTGCTTTTGTGCTGTAGGGCTCTGTCAGTCTTTGAACCTCTGCACTCGTGAAGAGGCATCTGGGCCTTCCTATGCATGGGTCACAAAGAGAGTGTCTGGGATGGGTGGAGTCTTTCACTACCAATGCGGAGAGAAGTGCAGACAGAGCCCACGGAGGTGTGGCTGAGTTGCGTTCACAACTCTCTGCAGTTTCTTGCGGTTACGTGCAGAGCGTACTAAGCTCTAAGAGCATGATAGAGTGTTGTGTGAAATCAGATTGGCAATTTCACCAAGTGGAGACAGAAGACACTCAATACCAGTGAATACATCAACTATTTCATAACAGGAACAGGAACAGGAACGAACACACACACACGCACGCAAATATTTATCTGAAGAATTATCTGCAGCTTAATGTGAAAAAGACTAAGGAGCTGGTGGTAGACCTGAGGAGAGCTAAGGTACCGGTGACCCCTGTTTCCATCCAGGGGGTCAGTGTGGACATGATGGAGGATTACAAATACCTGGGGATATGAATTGACAATAAACTGGACTGGTCTAAGAACACTGAGGCTGTCTACAAGAAGGGTCAGAGCCGTCTCTATTTCCTGAGGAGACTGAGGTCCTTTAACATCTGCTGGATGATGCTGAGGATGTTCTACGAGTCTGTGGTGGCCAGTACTATCATGTTTGCTGTTGTGTGCTGGGGCAGCAGGCTGAGGGTAGCAGAACCAACAGAATCAACAAACTCATTCATAAGGCCAGTGATGTTGTGGGGATGGAACTGGACTCTCTGACGGTGGTGTCTGAAAAGAGGATGCTGTCTAAGTTGCATGCCATCTTGATCAATGTCTCCCATCCACTACATAATGTACTGGGTGGGCACAGGAGTACATTCAGCCAGAGACTCATTCCTCCGAGATGCAGCACAGAGCGTCATAGGAAGTCATTCCTGCCTGTGGCCATCAAACTTTACAACTCCTCCCTTGGAGGGTCAGACACCCTGAGCCCATAGGCTGGTCCTGGACTTATTTCATAATTTACTAGCATAATTTACATATTACTATTTAACTATTTATGGTTCTATTACTATTTATTATTTATGGTGCAACTGTACCGAAAACCAATTTCCCCTGGAATCAATAAAGTATGACTATGACTATGAAATATACGCCTGGGCCCACTGTACGACAGCACACCTCACACTGGTTACTGTAACCAAGGCACAGTGATGCCCAGCTCACAGCAACCCAGAGAGCGACAAGAATGCATGTGGCTTCTGCATGCTGGACTTAAACTCTGCTGGTGCTGAACTGCAGCTAGTGGGAGGAGCTGTAATGCTCTTTCAAGGGCCAAATCCTAGCTAGCACAGGGGGAGTGGCCATCAGTGACTGACACTAACTGCAACACAAGGGTCTACAGGAACATGCCAAATTTCTTTAGCCTTGAGAGGAAGTAGAAGTCTACTGTAATTTGCTCGAGTCTGACTTCTCATTCAGCTCCCTCCGTCACTCACTCATATCCTGCCCCTATCCACAAATACCCCTCACCAACAATCAACAGGCAACTCACCTGGCTGGGGCCGCCATAGTGGGTTGGCTGCTTCGCTCCGAAGGTCTGAGAGTGCTTGCTGGCCCGTTCCTTCTTGGCGTCCACGGCAGCGTAATACCTGAAACCAGCAGCAAGGTGAGTCACACACTAGTCCCTCCCTCCTGTTCGACCAGCCCAGTACGGGGCTATGGAAAAGACTGCATGACCTGCATATCGCCTCTCAGCAGCCTCACAAGACTATAGACTGCCGGGGGTGCGGGTATGAAATGTTCCCGCCTACCAGCACACAGCAAGCTCAGAATCATATTCAGGTTTAACATCATGCATATGCCATGACATTGCTTGTTTTACAATGAAATACATCATCATAATAAACTATAAATACATTAAGAAATACATTTTAAAAAATTTAATTGAATACGTAGTGCAGAAAAAGAGCCAAACAATCAGGTAGTTCATAAGTTCATTGTCCATTTAGAAATCTGATAGCAAAGGGGAAGAAGCTGTTCCTGAAATGTTGAGTGTGTGTCTTCAGGTTCCTGTACCTCCTCTCTGATTGTTAGCAATGAGAAGAGGGCATGAACACGGTGAGGGGGGGCCCTTATGATGGATGCCAACTTTCTCAAGCATCTGCTTTTTGAAGATGCCCTCAATGTTGGGGAGGCTGGTGTCCGAGATGAAACTGGCGGGGTTTACAACCATCTGCAGCTTTTTCCGATCCTGTGCAGTGGCTCTTCAATACCAAGCTGTGATACAACCAGTTAGAATGTTCTCAGTGGTGCAGTGCCTATAAAAAGTACCCACTCCCCTTGGAAGTTTTCATAGAAACATAGAAAACCTACAGCACAATACAGGCCCTTCAGCCCGCAATGCTGTGCCAAACATGTACTCACTTTAGAAATTACCTAGGATTAACCATAGCCCTCATGTTTTATTGTTTTACAACACTGAATCGCAGTGGATTTAATTTGACTTTTTTTTGATGCTGATCCACAGGAGTTAGAACAGAAACTTCCACTGCACCTCTCACCAAGACTGCGGATCATCCGGGTGTAGCCCAACAGCAAAGTGACACCAAATCGAGTCAGAGTTGAGGAAGGCTATGAGCCTGCACTCACTGGAATTTAGAAGAATCGGAGTTTCTCATTGAAACCTACTGAATATCGAAACGTATTGATAAAGTGGCTGTGGAGAGGATGTCTCCTACAGTGGGGGAGTCTGGGACCAGAAGGCACAGACTCAGAATAGAGGGATGTCCATTTAGGATGGAGGTGAGGAGGAATTTCTTTAGCCAGAGGGTAGTGAATCTGTGGAATTCAATGCTACAGGTGGCTGTGGAGGTCAAGACGCTGGGTGTTTTTAAGGCAGAGGTCCTTGATTGGTATGGCGGTTAAGGGTTACAGGGAAAAGGCATGAGAGTGGGGTTAAAGAACAGTAGTATAGTGGCAGCACAATGCTTAGACCTGGGTTCAATTGTCTGTAAGGAGCGTGTATATCACTTCCCATGAACGTGTAGGTTTCCTCAGGGTGCTCTGGTTTCCTCCCACAGTCCAATGCGGCTAGTGGGTTACTTGGTCATTGTAAATTGTCCTACGGTTCGGTTAGGGTTAAATCGGGGAATGCTGGGTGGCACGGCACAAAGGGGTCGAAGGACCTGTTCTGTGCTGTATCTCAATAAATGAAAATCAACAATGATGGAATGGCGAAGCAGACCTGATGGGCTGAATGGTCTAATTCTACTCTTGTACCTTATGGTCTAATCAGGAATGTTGCAGAGCGACTCGCTTTGTCCTGGGACATTAGGGAGTCAATACCACATTACAGGGGAGGGCATGCCTTACCAACTTGACTGAGTATTTTAGAGGAATGAGGACAAGGCAGTGGACATTACCCACATGAACTTGCAGTTAAACATGGACCCATGAACTTCCAGATGCAGCGGTCACCCAGGGGAGAGAACGTAGGCCTCTGCTGGGCACACTGGAATTGTGCTGGGTTGCAGCTTGGGTCGCTCGATGCTGCCCCCCAGTGTTCACTCAGGGGAACAACAAGCTGGGCCAGGGCAATCTACTGTCCGCCACTCAGCAACTTGGGCTATAATTTTTTCTATGTGACTGAATGTTTTTCTGAAAGCTATGCTGCAGGTAATGTGATTTCCACCTTGGCCCCAAAGGGATGCTGTTTCATTCAGCTATATTAACGTATGGCTGAATGATAATTAAATGTAAACCTGAACTATGGACCTGGACCAGATTTCTGAACGGTCCCTAAACCCATGAACACAACCTCAGGATTTCTCTTCTGCGGTGTGCCTATGTAATGTAACTCACAGTATTAGTATGTATTGCAATGAACTGCTGCCACAAAACAACAGATTTCATGATGTATGTCAATGATTCTGGCCCCCTCTACCTTAGTGCTATTAAATGACCCAACATCAATTCTCCTTCCATTTGGCCTCCCAAAGCACAACACCTCACAGGCCGGATTAAACTCCCTCTGGCAGTGAGAATCGTTCGCCTGGCATAGAAATGTCAAACACCAGAGGACATGCTTTTGGAGGGTGGAGTTTAAAGGTGACAGAAAGGGCTTGTTTTTATATAAACACGAAGACTGGTAGGTGCCTGAATAGGTTACCAGGGGCAATGTGTAGTTTGATGGAGTTGAGGAGGCTATTAAACAGGCACACGAATATTCAGATTTGCATAGGAGGGATATAGATGATGAACATTTAGGGTAAATCGTCATCAAGTTCTGCACAACACTATTGGCCGACTGCCCTGTGCTGGGCAACGTAAAGGAGGAACGCTACCCACCAACTTCAAAAGGGGGTGCCTCGGGATTCAGGATTGCTTAATGTCAATTCCTACACACAAGTGTAGAGGAGAACAAAATAATTGTTACTCTTCATCAAATTCAGCACAAAAAAAAACAGAACAGAAAGAACACAATAATAATACTAAAACCACACAAAACAAATACAGTACTGCCAGAAAGTATGTTAACCCTGTATATTTTTCTCTATTTCTGCATAAATATGATCTTCATGCAAGTCCTAAAACTAGATAAAGAGAACTCAATTAAATAAATAACACAAACATTCTACTTATTTATTTATTGAGAAAACCGATCCACTATTAAATGTATTTGTTGGAAAAAGCATGTGAACCTTTGCTTTCAGTAACTGGTGTGACCCCGTTGTACAGCAATAACTTCAGCTAAACGTTTCTGGTAACTGTTGATCAGTTCTGCACATTGGCTTGGAGGAATTTTAGTCCATTCCTCCTTACAAAACTGTTTCCTCTCTGGAATATTGATGGTTTTCCTTGCATGAACTGCTTGCTTCAAGTGCTTCCACAATATTTCTACAGGATTAAGGTCTGGACTCTGACTCAGCCATTCCAAATCACAAATTTTCCTCTTTTTAAACCATTCTGTTGTTGAGTTACTCTTGTCTTTCGGATGATTGTCTCGTTGCATTATCCAACTCCTATTAAGCTTCAGGTGATGGACGGACACCCTGACATTCTCCTGTAAAATGTCTTGATACAATTTTGAATCCATTGTTCCCTCAACAATTGCAAGCTGTCCAGGCCCTGAGTCAGCAAAGTAGCCCCAAACCATGATGCTTCTTCCACCAAGCTTCACAGTTGGGATGTGGTTTTGGTGATGGTCTGCAGTACCCTTTTTCCTCCAAACATTACTGTGTGTATTTCTGTCAAAAAGTTTAACTTTTGTCTCATCTGTCCACAGAATACTGTCCCAGAAGCATTGTAGAACATCCAGGTGGTCTTTTACAAACTTGAGAAATGCAGCAAGGTTTTTGTTGGAGAGCAATGATTTCTTCCATGGTGTCCTTCCACAAACATCATTCTTGTTCAGTGTTTTTCTTATAGTGGACACATGAACAGAGACTTCAGCAAGTTCTAGAGGTTTCTGCAGGTCTTTTGCTGTTACCCTTGGGTTCTTTTTCACCTCCTTCAGCACTGCACTTTGTGCTCGGTGTGATCTTTGCAAGAAGCCCACTCCTAGGGAGAGTAGCAACAGTACCGAGCTTCCTCCATTTGTAGCCAATTTCTCTTACCGTGGACTGATGAGCACTCAGGTCTTTAGAAATGCTTTTTTAGCCTTTTCCATCTTCATGCATCTCTACAATTCTTCTTCCAAGGTCCACAGAGAGCTGTTTTGATCGAGGCATGATGTACGTAATCAGATCTTTCTTGAGAAGTGCAGGCTCTGTCGGTAACCTGACTGTGTGTCTTTTTAACAGGGCAGGGCACCTCTACAACCCACACCTCCAATTTCAGCTCATTCATTGGATCATCTGACTCCAAATAGTGCCTTGCTCAAGGACACGACACGCTGCCTCAGCTAAGGCTCGAACTGGTGACCCTCAGGTCACTAGACGAACGCCTTAACCACTTGGCCACGTGCCCTGAAGACACAGACTCAATGCTTTAGGAACAGCTTCTTCCCCTCCAGCATCCGATTTCTGAATGGACAATAAACCCACAAACACTAACTCATTGTGTTTGATCTCTCTTTGCACTACTTATTTAATTTATTTACATGTATATATATTTCTTATTGTAAATTACAGTAGTTTTACATATTGCTGGCACAAGGCAACAAATCTTACAACATACGTTGTTGATAATAACCCCGATTCTGATGATGCAGTGTGTTTAATCTGACTGTTTGTCATTGTCTTTGATAGATAGAGATATACTTTATTAATCCCGAAGGAAATTTGATTGCAGTGTAACGATTAATTATCTGCCTCTATGTTAAGTGGTCTTTATTTGCATAACATTTTAATTTGCCTCTAGTGCCTATGCAAAGCATAATTCTGGAGCTTCTTTGTTCTTTCCTGAGGTGAACATGTTTCCTCACTGGTTAATTTTAACTCCAGCATTGACTGAGTACTTACTCATTAGATTATTGTTATCGATGGATCGGAATGGGTATAAAAGGAACTGCTTTATGCTAGGCTCCATCTTTAATTTCTCTCTTCTTCAAGTAGGGGACCCCTGTTGCCCCTGACAACCACACCTCGTTGCAGCAACAACGCCCCCCCCCCCCCCCCCAGCCTCGGTACTGCCCCACACCCTCTCTCTGACAGACACTGCACACTTACCCCTTGGTGAGGAAGTTCCCCTGTGCATCCACGAGCAGGAAGATCTCGTTCTGGGTCTTCTGGCTGTTGCCCGTGTAAAGGTAGTGCTCCAGCGGGACGGGGCGCTTGGTGGTGCTGATCACGTAGATCTTCTTCTGCTTTATCCTCCTGGCAAAAGGAGGCAGGTGTGGGAGAGAGACAACAGATCAAACCTAATCGAACAGGATACTGTCCAAACCATTGCTAGACCCTCACGATTTCTCAGGAGCCTTGTCCCAACTGACAATTCAGGTTGTGAAATGTTTTGGTCCATGGCATAAACCAGCCCTATACCACGGTGAATATTTAGAGATACAGTGCTGAACAGACCATTTCAGCTGCGCCACCTGGCAACCCACGGATTTCAACCCTAGCCTAATCACAGGTCATTTATAAAGACCATTTAACCTACTGACCAGTATGTGTCTGGACTGTGGGAGGAAGCCCACCCGCACACAAGAAGGAATGCAAAAACTTGCTAAACGGAGGGCGCCTGAATTGAACTCCAAACTCCGACGCCACAGGCTAAAATAAACCAGAAGTAGAATTTGGCCATTTGCCCCATCGAATCTACTCTGCCATTCAATCATAGCCGATCCTTTTCTCCCCCCACTCAGCCCGACTACCCGGAGAACCCCGTAGCCTTTGATGCCATGTCCAATCAAGAACCTATCAATCTCTGCCTAAATACTCCCAACAAAATGACCTCCACAGCTGCCTGTGGTAACGAATTCCACAAATTCACCACCCTCTGGCTAAAGAAATGTTTCTGCATCTGTTTTAAATGGACACCCCTCTACCCTGAGGCTGCGCTACCTCGTGTTAGACTCCCCCACTACAAGAAACATCCTTTCCACATCTATTCTGTCTAGGCCTTTCAACATTCAAAAATCAACATCCCCTTCATCCTTCTGAATTCCAGTGAGTACAGACCCAGAACCATCAAACATTTCTTGTATGATAAGCCTTCATTCCTGAAATTACCCTTGTGAACCTCCTCTGAACCCTCTCCAATGTCAGTACATCTCTTCTGTTTTGGGCATCCTTTAGTTGCCCAAAACAGTTCACAATACTCAAGGTGAGACCTCACCAGTGCCTTATAAAGCCTCAGCATCACATCCTTGCTCTTGTGTTCTAGATCTCTTGAAATGAATGCTAACTTAGCATTTGCCTTCCTCAGCCCCAAATCAAACTGCAAGTTAACCTTAATTAGGGTGTTCTGCACAAGGACTCACAAGATTTAGACTGTAAGACAAAGGAGCAGAAGTCAGCCATTCAGCCCATCGAGTCTGCTCCGCCATTCTGTCATGAGCTGATCCACTCTCCCATTTAGTCCCACTCCCCAGCTTTCTCACCATAACCTTTGATGCCCTGGCTACTCAGATACCTATCAATCTCTGCCTTAAATACACCCAGTGACTTGGCCTCCACTGCTGCCTGTGGCAATAAATTCCATAGATTCACCACCCTCTGGCTAAAAAAATTTCTTCGCATCTCTGTTCTGAATGGGCGCCCTTCAATCCTTAAGTCATGCCCTCTCGTACTAGACTCCCCCATCATGGGAAACAACTTTGCCACATCCACTCTGTCCATGCCTTTCAACATTCGAAATGTTTCTATGAGATCTCCCCTCATTCTTCTAAACTCCAAGGAATACAGTCCAAGAGCGGACAAACGTTCCTCATATGTTAACCCTCTCATTCCCAGAATCATTCTAGTGAATCTTCTCTGTACCCTCTCCAACGTCAGCACATCCTTTCTTAAATAAGGAGACCAAAACTGCCCACTGTACTCCAAGTGAAGTCTCACCAGCACCTTACAGAGCCTCAACATCACATCCCTGCTCCCGTACTCTATTCCTCTAGAAATGAATGCTAACATTGCACTTGCCTTCTTCACCACCGACTCAACCCGGAGGTTAACCTTAAGGGTATCCTGCATGAGGACTCCCAAGTCCGGTTGCATCTCAGAACTTTGAATTCTCTCCCCATTTAAATAATAGTCTGCCCGTTTATTTCTTCTGCCCAAGTGCATAACCATGCACTTTCCAACATTGTATTTCATTGGATTTCTCAGATTTTTTGATTTTTTTTTCCTTATTTAGAAAATAGTCTGCATATTTATTTCTACTATCAAAGTACATGTCCATGCATTTTCCAACATTGTATTTCACTTGCCACTCTCTTGCCCAATCTCCTAATCTGTCTAAATCCACTTTGGTGGCAAAAACAGGAAAACAGATTATCTGAATGGTGACCGATTAGGAAAAGGGGAGGTGCAACGAGACCTGGGTGTCATTATACACCAGTCATTGAAAGTGGGCATGCAGGTACAGCAGGCGGTGAAAAAGGCGAATGGTATGCTGGCATTTATAGCGAGAGGATTCGAGTACAGGAGCAGGGAGGTACTACTGCAGTTGTACAAGGCCTTGGTGAGACCACACCTGGAGTATTGTGTGCAGTTTTGGTCCCCTAATCTGAGGAAAGACATCCTTGCCATAGAGCGAGTACAAAGAAGGTTCACCAGATTGATTCCTGGGATGGCAGGACTTTCATATGATGAAAGACTGGATCGACTAGGCTTATACTCGTTGGAATTTAGAAGATTAAGGGGGGATCTTATTGAAACGTATAAAATTCTAAAGGGATTGGACAGGCTAGATGCAGGAAGATTGTTCCCGATGTTGGGGAAGTCCAGAACGAGGGGTCACAGTTTGAGGATGAAGGGGAAGCCTTTTAGGACCGAGATGAGGAAAAACTTCTTCACACAGAGGGTGGTGAATCTGTGGAATTCTCTGCCACAGGAAGCAGTTGAGGCCAGTTCATTGGCTATATTTAACAGGGAGTTAGATATGGCCCTTGTGGCTAAAGGGATCGGGGGTATGGAGAGAAGGCTGGTACAGGGTTCTGAGTTGGATGATCAGCCATGATCATACTGAATGGCGATGCAGGCTCGAAGGGCCGAATAGCCTACTCCTGCACCTATTTTCTGTTTCTGCATCCTACTTGCTTCCTTAACACTACCTGCCTCCACACCAATCTTCGAATCCTTTTGCAAACTTGGGTACAAATTCCATCATCTAAATCATTGATAGACTACATAAAAAGAGGTGGTCCCTGCAGAACCTCCCTCGTCACCAGCAGGTAACCAGAAACGGCTATTCCCACTTGCTGCCTCCTACTCATCAGCCAATGCTCTAACCATGCCAGTAACTTTCCCGTAATACTATGCCCTCACAACTTGGCAAGTAGCCTCATGTGTGGCACCATGTCTGAAAATCCAAATATACAATATTGACCACATCCCCTTTATGTGTAATCTTCTCAAAGAATTCCAAGAATGTATAAAAATGCATTTTTGTAAAAGGAAAAACAGTGCAGACTGTTATCAAAATGGGGAGAAAATTCAAACATCAGAGGTGCAAAGGGACTTGTGAGTCCTCGTGCAAGACTCCCAGAAGGTTAGTTTACAGATTGAATCTATGGTAAAGAAGACAATGTTGGCATTTATTTCAAGGGGAATAGAATATAAAAGCAAGGAGATAAAGCTGAGCCTCAGTCTGCACTTGGAGTATTGTCAGTTTTGGGCCCCATATCTCAGACAGGATGTGTTGTCATTGGAGAGAGTCCAGAGGAGGTTCATGAGGATGATTCCGGGAATGAAGGGGTTAACACTTGAGGAGTGTTTGGCAGCTCTGGACCTGTACTCACTGGAATGTAGGAGGCAGGGGATCTCACTGAAACCTACCAAGTGTTGAAGGGACTAGATAAGTTGGATGTGGAGATGTTTCCTATGGTGGGGGCATCCAGAACTAGAGGGCACAGCCTCAAATTTGAGGGGCTCCTTTTAGATCAGAGGTAAGGAGGAATCTTCTTGGCCAGAGTAGCAAATCTGTGCAATATTCAGCCACAGGCCAAGTCTGTGGGAATATTTAAAGCGGAAGTTGGTAGTTTCCTGATTGGTCAGAGCATCAAAGGGCAGGTGTGTGGGGTTGAGTGGGATCCGGGATCAGCCACAATGGAATGGCAGAGCAGACTCGATGGCTGAGTGGCCTAATTCTCCTCCTAATGTCTTGTGGTCTTTTGGACTATCTGTCGAAGTGCAACAAGTTCATCCACCTTATCTCTTGTACTTTGTGCACTGAGATATAACACTTTGAGAGCTGTATTTGCTACTCTTCTTGATTCTGCATTCCCAATGATACTGATACTTACCCTGGTGGCTACAATTTTGTCCCATCACCTGCCTGCCCTTCCTGACAGTCTGACTGCACGCTATCTTTACTTTTTTTAACCATCTGTCCTAACCTGTGTCCCTTCTCTTCAGTTCCCACCCCCCCCACCAAATTAGTTTAAGCCCTCCCCAATAGCTCTAACAAACCTGCCCGCAAGAATATTGCTGCCCCTCAGGTTCAGGTGCAACCTGTCCCTTTTGTACAGGTCATACCTCCCCCAGAAATCCCAACGATCCAAGAACCTGAAGCCCTGCCCCCTGCACCAACTTCTCAGCCACACATTTATCTGTCAAACCATCCTGTTTCTACCCTCACTGATGCGTGGCATGGGTAGTAATCTAGAAATATACCTCTGGCTTCAGAGGCAGCACGTGTTTAGCAAAATGCTTTAACGTCTGGGCTCAACTTGGTCGCCATCTGTCAGGAGTTTGTTCTTTCTCCCCGTGACTGGGTGGGTTTACTCCAGATGCTCTGGTTTCCTCCCACATTCCAAAGATGCGACCACTGGTCGGTTAATGGGTCATGCGGGGGTAATGGGCAGCACGGGCTCATTAGGCTGGAAGGACCTGTTACTGTGCTGTATCTCTAAACAAAACAGCTGCTGAACCCTCTGTAAGGCAGGTATATACTCTTTTAAGCAAGACTACATTGCACTCCAAATGTGGTCTTATCAAATAACTAAATAACTACAAACACGTACACTTCTCTCAGGCTTCCAGCTGGGTCCAGGTATCCATTTTAACCGACGTTTCATTGACAAACTCCGTCATCTACACGGTGAAGAGGAATTTGTGCGTCATATGTGCTGGGAAAGCACTAGATCCTTTTTCAACTGCACAGTTTCAGCAAAAAGGTTGTGAAAGTCATTTTGCACTGGTAACTACCTTATAATCTGGGAAATTGATCAGGTATGACTTACCCACAAAATTAGTTCAAGCCCTCCTGCGTCTCCACCTATCTTTGTATTGACCGCAAACCGGTCCCCTTCAGAGGGACAGGCAATGGGTCTGGAGAGGTGGTTGCTATACATTCTGTAGACAATGCACTGCTGTTGCCAGAGGAGAGGGTGAGAGGGGCACACGCACAGACAGACCCGAACACACTCACCCAATCCAGTCGGCAAACTCTAGAGTGTTGGGCACGGTGGCACTCAGCAGGATGAGATTCACGTGGTCTGGAAGCATAATCAGAACCTCCTCCCACACCACGCCTCTCTGCGGGAGGGGAAAGAGAGAGACTCAGCCTGATTCTGATTATCAACATCACTGGCATCTGTCATGAAATCTGTGGTTTTGTGGCAGCAGTACATTGAAATACATAACAATAAAACTACACATTAGTATCATCATCATCGTGTGCCACGTTGTAGGACATGGGCAACTGGTCTCATCCATGACCACAATTATTCTTGGCTAATTCTGGCTTGCCATCGTCTTCCTCTGGACAGTGACTTAAGATGGGTGACCGCAGCCATTATCAATAGTCAGTGGTCACATACCCAGGACTTGTGATGTGCACCAGCTACTCATACAAACGTACAGCAGTTGCACCCATGGCTTCACGTGACCCTGCGCAGGGGAGCTAAGCAGGTGCTACACCTTGCCCAAGGGTGACCTGCAGGCTAGCGGAGGGAAGGAGCACCTCACACCTGGTAGAGACGCATCTCCACCCTACAACCCAATACAATAACTATATATAAAAATTTAAATTAAATGCACAGGATTGGAAATCATGGGAAAGTCTGCAGTTGCTGGAAATCCAAAGCAACACACACACACACACACACACAAAAAATGCTGCAGGGACTCAGCAGGACAGGCAGCAACTATGGAAATGAATAATTTTGAGCTGAGACCCTTCTTCGAGACTTAATTATTTAAATTAAGTAAGTAATGCAAAAACAGACAGAGAAAACCTGAGGTAGTGTATACGGATTCATGGTCCAATCAGAAATCTGTTGGTGGAGGGGAAGAAGCTGTTCCTGATACGTTGAGTGTTTGCCTTCAGGCTCCTGTACCTCCTCCTCGATGGCAGCAATGAGAAGATGGGTGATGGGTGATGGGGGTCCTGGGTGAAAGATGCTGCTTTTTTGTGGCATGGCCTTTCGAAGGTGTTCTGGATGGTGGGGAGGCAGGTGCCGGTGATGGAGCTGAGTGAGTTTACAACTTTCGGCAACTTTTTCCGATCCTGTGCAGTGGCCCCTCCCTGCCAGACGGTGATGCAACCTGTTAGAACTTGCTCACAACCACCCACTACCGACGAACTCTCAGAGAATGCCACATTATACAGATTGCCTTCTCCATATTATCCTCACCATCACTGGTCAGGGGTTAAAGGGTGAAAGGTGAAATGTTTAAGGAGAACCCGAGGGGAACGTCTTCACTCAGAGGGTGGTGAGAGTGCAGAATGAGATGCCAGTGGAAGTGGAAGATGTGAGTTCAATTTCAACAGTTTGACCGTAAGACACAGGAGCAGAATTAGGCCATTCCGTGGGAGAGGCAGACACATTAGGACATTTAACAGACTCTTAAATAGGCATATAGTACTTCAACTACTGCACAGAGTCTTGTCATCTTCAGAAGTTTTCGAATGACTCTGCCATAGTTGGATGCATCAGCAAGGGAGATGAGGCTGAGTACAGGGCTACGGTAGGAAACTTTGTCACATGGTGTGAGCAGAATTATCTGCAGTTTAATGTGAAAAAGACTAAGGAGCTGGTGGTAGACCTGAGGAGAGCTAAGGTACTGCTGACCCCTGTTTCCACCCAGGGGGTCAGTGTGGACATGGTGGAGGATTACAAATACCTGGGGATATGAATTGACAATAAACTGGACTGGTCTAAGAACACTGAGGCTGTCTACAAGAAGGGTCAGAGCTGTCTCTATTTCCTGAGAAGGCTGAGATCCTTTAACATCTGCCGGACGATGCTGAGGATGTTCTACGAGTCTGTGGTGGCCAGTGCGATCATGTTTGCTGTTGTGTGCTGGGGCAGCAGGCTGAGGGTAGCAGACACCAACAGAATCAACAAACTCATTCATAAGGCCAGTGATGTTGTGGGGATGGAACTGGACATGAAAAGAGGATGCTGTCCAAGTTGCATGCCATCTTGGACAATGTCTGCCATCCACTACATAATGTACTGGGTGGGCACAGGAGTACATTCAGCCAGAGACTCATTCCACCGAGATGCAACACAGAGCGTCATAGGAAGTCATTCCTGCCTGTGGCCATCAAACTTTACAACTCCTCCCTTGGAGGGTCAGACGCCCTGAGCCAATAGGCTGGTCCTGGACTTATTTCATAATTTACTGGCATAATTTACATATTACTATTTAACTATTTATGGTTCTATTACTATTTATTATTTATGGTGCAACTGTAACAAAAACCAATTTCCCCCAGGATCAATAAAGTATGACTATCACTATATAGATGATACAAAAATGGAGGTCATAAAGGGAGGGAAGAGGTAGATTGATCTTGTTGTTGAGTGCCGTCGAGTCACCATCGACTCATGGTGACCCTACGGATGGTGTGATTCTCTGCAGGGTTTCTGTGGCAAGATACGGAAGTAGGTTTTCTTCCTGCTGCGGTCCAGCTTGGAACACGGCCGGATTTGAACTCAGGACCACCTGCACTGAAGCCACTGCACCACAGGCCAGTTGGTATTAGAGTACAGTAAGAGTTCATCATCGTGGCCTGTACTGTCCAAATCGCAAGATCAGCAGGACTGCCCGCTGGAAGAACGGGAGGCAACGGAGCAGAGTAAAAGAACTCGGAGGCAGGGAGTCTGTGGCCTTTGGGAAACAAAGCCATTTACAGGAAGAATCCTTGGGACCTTGGGGAGGGGAGTGGCTGTGGGGGTGTGGGGGAAAGGCTGCTGAGGGACCAGTTCCTTGAGTTGGTGGGGGGAGAGGCACCTCTTCACATCCTGACGGGTTACACCCACCTCGACATCGTTGACATAGTGAACCTCATCGAAGATGACCCACTCCAGGTCCCGGATCAAATCAGAGCCGTTGTACAGCATGGACCTGCAGGAGACATGAGGTCAGTGGTAGAGTCCGGCAGACCCTTCAGCCTGTCCTACCCATGCCACCCACCGCGAATCCCACCTGCCTGCGATTGACTCGCTCACCTGTGCGTGCTGGGGACCGATCCTTGGGGGTGTGGGAAGACTCTCGTGAGCCAGGGTGTGAGGGAGATGTGGCGGAGGACCCTTCCTGGGGTGGGAGTGGGGGGGGGGGGGGGGGAATCATTTTCCAGTGGTCCAATATCAACTCTCACCTCCCTTTTATTCCTTATATAACTGAAAAATCTTTTGGTATCCTGCTTTATATTATTGGCTAGTTTGCTGTCACATTTCATCTTGTCCCTTCTTACAGCTTTTTAGTTGCCTTTTTTTTTTGCATTTTAAAAGCTTTCCAACCATTCAACTTCTCACTCACTTTTACTACATTACCTCAGCTTTTAGGCAGTCCTTAACTCCCCTTGTCAGCCACGGTTGGCTACCCCTGCCTACATTATCCTTTCTTTTACTATCTACCTTCTGAAAGAGTGGAGTGACATTTGCAATCCTCCAGTCTTCCGGGATGGGGAGAGAAGGGACATAGGACGGAACGGGGAGGGAAGTGAGAGAGGGGACGTGAGATGGGACGGGAGGGGAGAGAGGGAGAAAGGGGACATGGGATGGGGGGGAGGGAGAGAAGGGACATGGGATGGGATGGGAGGGGAGGGAAGGGAGAGAGGGGACATGGAATGGGACAGGAGGGGAGGGGAGGGAAGGGAGAGAGGGGACATGAGATGGGACAGGAGGGGAGGGGAGGAAAGGGAGAGAGGGGACATGAGATGGGACAGGAGGGGAAGGGAGGGAAGGGAGAGAGGGGACATGAAATGGGACAGGAGGGGAGGGGAGGGAAGGGAGAGAGGGGACATGAGATGGGACAGGAGGGGAGGGGAGGGAAGGGTGAGAGGGGACATGGAATGGGACAGGAGGGGAGGGGAGGGAAGGGAGAGAGGGGACATGGGATGGGATGGGATGTGGAGGGAAGGGAGCGAGGGGACATAGGGCAGGACGGGGAGGGAGAGGAGAGAGGTGAGGGAGGGGACGGAGGGGACGGAGGGGACATGAGATGGGATGGGGAGAGAGGGGAGAGAGGGGAGACATGGAACATGTGAGAGGGAGGGAACGGTGAGAGGGAAACTGGGATGGGACAGGACGGGTAGGGAGAGGGGGGACATTGGGCAGTGAGAGGCGGCGGGCGAGTCACAGAGACTGACCTGAGGATCTCTGTGGTCATGATGAGGCAGGAGGCTTCGGGATGTAACTGCACATCTCCTGTCAGCAGCCCAACGTCTTTGAAGGTGTTCTTGAAGTCCCTGAACTTCTGATTGGACAAGGCCTTGATTGGGGATGTGTATATGGTCCTACAGAGAGGGTTCACACTCATTACCAGACAGAACGCTGGTGTCTTCCTTCAGTCCAAAGATGTTCGAGTTCGGCTTAGTGAGCTGAGGGCACGTTACGTTAGCACTGGTAGCGTGGCGACACCTGCAGGCTGCCCCCAGCAGACCCTCAAACTGCAAACGACACATTTCACTGCACATTTCGTTGCACGTGCGATAAATAACGCTAATCTTTGCCCTTGAGCGTCTGGAGTAAAGGCACGCAGCCACGCAAAGAACGTACAAGCTCCTTACAGACAGTAGCGAAAGTAGAACCCCGAACACTGGTAAGGTAAAGCGTGAGGAAGCAGACGGGACGGGAGGGTCTGGGATCTCACCTAGTCATGTGCTTCTGGGAGAGGGCAATGGCGTACTCAGCGACCACGGTCTTGCCAGCGGAGGTGTGGGCGGCCACAAAGACAGAGTCACGGGACTCGAGGCGGAGGATGGCTTGCTTCTGGAAGACATCGGGCTCGAATGGCCACTGGGGTAAGGCAGTTGAGGTTGTGATAAGTTAGTTACAAGAGTGAGACCCCAGGGTCAGTACAGCTCCCGCTCACCTCTGCTCCTCCCACAGGGCATAACACCCACACCCCATTGAGAACAGAACACACCACCCCTCCACAGGGAAGGGCCCTGCCCAACCTCTCCCCTCTCCAAACCCCTAGACCTTCACCCCTCCTAAAGGGCACAATTCTCCCAATTCCTTACCCCCCAAATCACCACCACCACTCCCACAGGGCATATTTCACCCCTTCCTTACCCCCCAAATCACCACCTCTCCCACAGGGCACAATTCCCCCCCCTTCCTTACCCCCCAAATCACCACCACCACTCCCACAGGGCATATTTCACCCCTTCCTTACCCCCCAAATCACCACCTCTCCCACAGGGCACAATTCCCCCCCCTTCCTTACCCCCCAAATCACCACCACCACTCCCACAGGGCATATTTCACCCCTTCCTTACCCCCCAAATCACCACCTCTCCCACAGGGCATATTTCACCCCTTCCTTACACCCCAAATCACCACCACCTCTCCCACAGGGCACAATTCCCCCCCCCCTTCCTTACGCCCCAAATCACCACCACCTCTCCCACAGGGCACAATTCCCCCCCCCTTCCTTACCCCACAAATCACCACCACCTCTCCCACAGGGCACAATTCCCCCCCCTTCCTTACCCCACAAATCACCACCACCTCTCCCACAGGGCATATTTCCCCCCCCTTCCTTACGCCCCAAATCACCACCACCTCTCCCACAGGGCACAATTCCCCACCCTTCCTTACTCCCCAAATCACCACCACCTCTCCTACAGGGCACAATTCCCCCCCCCCTTCCTTACGCCCCAAATCACCACCACCTCTCCCACAGGGCATATTCCACCCCCCTTCCTTACGCCCCAAATCACCACCACCTCTCCCACAGGGCACAATTCCCCACCCTTCCTTACCCCCCAAATCACCACCACCTCTCCTACAGGGCACAATTCCCCCCCCCTTCCTTACGCCCCAAATCACCACCACCTCTCCCACAGGGCACAATTCCCCCCTTCTTTACTCCTAAACCCACTTTTCCCACAGGGCATCATTCCCCCCTTCCTTACCTCCAAAACCCAACACCACCCCCTCCCACAGGGCACAATTCCCCACTGCTCTGTGTGAAAAACTGACCTCTAACATCCTCTCGGTACCTATGTTCAAGCACCTGGAAACTCTGCCCTCTCGTGTCAGCCATTTCAGCCCTGGGAAAAAGCCTCTGACTATCCACACCATCAATAGCCCTCATCATCTTAAACACCTCTATCAGGTCACCTCTCATCCTCCAACGCTCCAAGGAGAAAAGGCCGAGTTCACTCAACCTATCCTCATACGGAGGGGTCCGTACTGGGATCACTACAAGATAGGTGGAGGGGTAGGTAGTGCTGAGGAAGTAATGCAATTGCAGCAGGACTTTGACAAATTGGAAAACTGGGCAAGAAGTAGCTGATGGAATACAGGGTTGGGAAATGTATGATAATGCATTTTGGTAAAAGGAACAATAGTGCGGACTATTATCTAAGTGGGAAGAAAATTCGAACATCGGAGATGCCAAGGGACGTGAGAGTCCTCGTGCAAGACTCCCAGAAGGTTAATTTGCAGGTTGAGTCGGTGGGTGAAGAAGGCAAATATGATGTTGACATTTATTTAAAGAAGAATAGAATATAAAAACAAGGAGATAACGCTGAGGCTTTATAAGACACTAGTCAGGCCACACTTGGAGTACTGATTCCGGAAATGAAGGTTTAACATTTGGGGGTCGTTTGGCAGCTTTGGGCCTGCACTCAATGGAGTTTAGAATAAAGAAGGGGAATCTCATTGAAAAAGTGGATATGAAGAGGATGTTTCCTATGGTGGGAGTATCGAGAACTAAAGGGCACAGAATCAAAATTGAAGGGCGATCCTTTAGAACAGAGGTAAGGAGGAATTTTTTTAGCTGGTGAATCATGGAATGCTCTGCCACAGACTGCAGTGGAGGCCAAATCTGTGGGTATATTTGAAGCGGAAGTTGACAGTTTCCTGACTGGTCGGGCATCAAAGGAAATACTGAGAAGGCAGGTGTATGGGGTTGAGTGGGATCCAGGACCAGCCATGATGGAATGGCAGAGCATACTCGATGGGCTGCATACCCTCATTCTTCTCCTATGTTTTACGGAGATTTGAATGTAAGTGGTACTCCGTTAAACAGTGGTGTGCTAGGTCACAGCATCCTCTCTGGGTCCAGTAAAAGGTGCAAATGTTGCAAGACCCCAGTGGACATTGGCACTGCAAGCCGAGTTCACTGGCTTATTGGGGAGGCCGACAACGGGGAAGCTGTGTGGCCTTTGTTGTTGCAGGGACGAGGCCTTTTTTACCACAGCATTGTACCCAGGGGAGTGAGTGCTGGAGGCGGTGCTGCAGACAACAGAAGTGTGCTGCATTCTGAGCTGGCTCTCTCGTCAGTGCTAATCTCGTGTTCACTCGGTGGAAGAGAAGCTGGGTGAGGAACTGCTGGAACGTGGCTCCAGCACCATTGAACTTCAAGCCTTGACACTCAGGGGCATGTGCTAATATTTTTATGACTGTATGTGCTTTTGTATCTATAAGCGGCGTGTATGTATTTTCTGTTGTACGTACCTGGGCCCCACAGGAAGAATTAGGTGAATTAACACTAACCTTGAACTTGACTACATGGGACAGGGTCTCACCTTGAAGGCCGGCTCCGGGATACGTTTGTAGAAGTCGTCCACGGGTGTGCTGACGTCAACCGGCACTGCCCACTGCTCCTTCTCCAGCACCACCTCCTCTTCCTTCTTGCTGCCCGCGGCCGGAGGAGACGTGCTCACCTTCTGCGGAGAGAAGGGGCGTCAACCAGAGAGAAGGCACGCTCTCCCTAGGCAGAGTGTGGTGTTTCTATGGAATTCACTGGCACAGGCAGCTGTCGACGCCAAGTCATTGGGTATATTTAAAGAGGAGGCTGACATAGGTTCTTGATTAGCCAGCACATCGAAGGTTACTGGGAGAAGGCAGGAGAATGGGGCTGAGAGGGATAATAAATCTAATTATTTTTTATTTATTGAGATGCAGCACAGAACAGGCCCTTCCAGCACAAGAAGCTGCATCACCCAGCAACTTAACCTTAACCCGATCACAGAACGATTCACAATGACCAATTAACCTACTAACCAGGAAGGACTCTGGGGGAAAAACCCAAGTGGTCATAGCGAAAACATACAAACTCCTTACAGACAGTGTTGGAATTGAACTCCGAGTATCATAGCATCTCGCTAACCGTGGCGCCCATGGGCAGAGCAGACTCGATGGGCCAAATGGCCTGATTCTGCTCCGATGTAATACGGCCTTCCTTGCTTCAAGCGCTCAGGTCCTCAGACTAGTTGAGTCAAGTTTAGTCTCCTTGCTATCCCCTCGAATGGAATGGGCTGAATGGCCATCACCCCTGCTCCACAGAGCTGCCTGTGTTCTGGATGGTGTGCCCATCACTCACTTCCTCCCTCCACTGGAGCTCATCCCTCCTATCCGGGTCACGGGAAGCGAGCAAGAGTAGGGAAGGGTGCAAAATGGGAAGACTTGACCTTTAGGCCCTTTCACCTTGCTGTCCCACGGAATGCCGCTGATTCCGTGCCTCGGGCTTTACGCTCCTGCCTGACTCTCCAAGCCCCTTCCACCCCTCCTGTTACACCAGGGACTAAAAGTATGCTGCCCTTCCAGTCACTGATTGGAGTACTGCGCAGACGTGGGAAAAGTGTTCCCGCACAAGTCGGGCGAAGAGCTTTAAAAGAGGGGTACTGTCTAGCAGAGCGGTCATTATGGGACCGGTCTGAGTCAGAGTAGCAAGCCTTTGGCTCAACAGGGCTTCAGCAAGAACAGGCAGGGGCAAGGCAAGTAGGTAAGTTCATTTCTTATTTCTTTTTTCTTATTTAACAAGAAAGAATAGAGGGTATGTCTACAGGGCCAGTGCTCTGTTCTGGGTGTCAGATGTGGGATTTCCAGGAGATTAACAGCCTCCCTGATGGCCACATCCGCACCAGGTGCATCGAGATGCAGCTCCTTAGAGACTATGTTAGGGAACTGGAGCTGCAGCTTGATGACCTTCGGCTTGTTAGGGAAAGTGAAGAGGTGATAGACAGGAGCTACAGGGAGGTGGTCACCCCAAGTCTAAAGGAGACAGATAAATGGGTGACTGTCAGTAGAGGGAAGGGAGAACGTCAGACAGCAGAGAGCCCACCTGTGGCCGTCCCCCTCAACAATAAGTACTCCATTTCCAGCACTGTTGTGGGATGACCAACCTGGGGGAAACAACAGTGGCCGTGCCTCTGTGGCTCAGAAGGGCAGGGAACTGATGAGAACAGTAATAGGGGACACTATAGTCAGGGGGGACAGATGGGCAATTCTGTAGATGCAGAAAAGAAACATGGACAGTAGTTTGCCTCCCAGGTGCCAAGGCCTACGATGTTTTTGAACGCATCCACAATATCCTGAAATGGGAGGGTGAGCAGCCAGAGGTCGTGGTACATATTGGTACCAACGGTATAGGTAGTAAAAGGGAGGTCGTCCTGAAAACGGAATACAGAGAGTTAGGAAGGAAGTTGAAAAGCAGGACTTCAAGAGTAGTAATGTATGAATTGCTGCCTGTGTCATGTGACGGTGAGGATAGGAATAGAATGAGGTAGCTGATAAATGCATGGCTGAAGAATTGGAGCAGGTACAGGGATTCAGTGTTGCATTTGAACCCGAGTGTCCTAAAGAAGTTGGGAGTGGTTTAAACTAACATGGCAGGGAGACAGGAACCAGTACGATAGAGCTGATGGTGAGCCAGCAGGTTTAGAAGTAGGTGATGTAATATGTGATATGTAAGGAAGGACAAGCCAATGATAGGGTATAAATTTAAATTGTACCAGAGGCAAAAAGCCAAAAGGGCGAAGAATGCAGGACTGAAGGTGCTGTATTTAAATGCGTGTAGCATTCAGAATAAGGTGGGTGAACACGTGGCACGATTAGAGATGGGTCGGTATGACATTGAGGGCATCAATGAGTCGTGGCTGAAAGAAGGCCACAGTTGGGGGTTTAATACCTAAGAATATATTTTATATCAAAAGGACAGGCAGGGAGGCAAAACCAGTGGTGTGGCTCTGTTGGTAAGAGATGGAATTAGAAAGAGGTGACATAATATCAGAGAATGTTGAATCTTTATGGGTGGAATTAAGAAATTGCAAGGCTGAAATAAACCATTATGGGAATCATATATAGGCCTCCAAATAGTAGCCAAGATGTGGGATTGAGATTGCAAAGGGAGCTGGAAAAGGCATGTAATAAGGGTAATGTTACAATTGTAATTGAGGACTTCAATATGCAAGGGGATTGGGAAAATCAGGTTGGCGTTGGATCGCAAGAGAAGGTATTTGTTGGCTGCCTATGAGATGGCTTTTTAGAGCAGGTTGTGCTTGATCCTACTCAGGGAAAGACTATCCTAGATTGGGTGTTGTGAAAAAACCCAGATCTTATTAGGGAGCTTAATGTAAATTCATACTGCAATTTGAGAGGGAGAAGCACAAGTCACATGTATCAGTATTGCAATGGAATTACAGAGGCACGAGAGAGGAGCTTGTCAGGTCGATTGGAGGGGGATACTGGGGACTGACGGCAGGGCAGAGGTGGCTATTATTAAGGATGAGGTTTCGGGCTACTTGGAGACTAACGATAAAACAAGTCAGCATTGTTTCTGTCAAGGGAATTCTTCCCTGACAAATCTGTTAAGAGTTCTTCAAGGTAGTAACAAGCAGGGTGGACAAAGGAGAGGCAGTGGATGTCATTTACTTAGATATTCAGAAGGCATTTGATAAGGTGCCACACATGAGGCTGCTTAACAAGATAAAATCCCATGGTGTTTTGGGAAAGATACAGGCATGGATAGAAGAATGGCTGACAGGCAGGAGGCAGTGAGTGGGAATAAAGGGAGCCTTTTCTGCTTGGCTGCCAGTGACTAGTGGTGTTCCTCAGGGGTCAGTATTGGGACCGCTACTTTTCACATTATTTGTCACTGATTTCAATAATGAAATTGATGGCTTTGTGGCAAAGTTTGCAGATGATACGAAGATAGGTGGAGGGGTAGGTAGTGCTGAGAAAGCAATACAATTGCAGCAGGACTTAGACAAATTGGAAGAATGGGCAAAAAAGTGGCAGATGGAATACAGAGTTGGGAAATGTATAATAATGCATTTTGGTAAAAGGAAGAATAGTGTGGACTACTATCTAAATGGGGAGAAGGTGCAAACATCAGAGATGCAGAGGGACATAGGGCCCCTCCTGCAAGACTCTCAGGTTAATTTTCAGGTTGAGTCTGTGGTAAATGCAACGTTGGCATTCATTTCAAGGGGAATAGAATATAAAAGCAAGGAGATAATGCTAAGGCTTTAAAAGACACTAGTCAAGCCGCACCTGGGGTACTGTTAAAACGTTGGCGTCCCTATCTCAGAAAGGATGTGTTGTCATTGGTGGAGTCCAGAGGAAGTTCACAAGAATGATTCTGGGAATGAAGGGGTTAACATATGAGGAATGGAATTCAGAAGAATGCGGGGGGGATCTCACTGAAACCTTGCGAATATTGAAAGGATTAGATAGGGTGGATGTGGAAAGAACAGAGATAAGAAGGAATTATTTTAGCCGGAGAGAGTGAATCTGTGGAATGTTCTGTCACAGACCGCAGTGGAAGCCAAGTCCGTGCGTATATTTAAGGCCGAAGTTGATCATCTCCTGATTGTTGAAAGGATATGGCGAGAAGGCAGGGGTATGGGGGTTGAGTGGGATCCGGGATCAGCCATGATGTAATGGTGAAACAGACTCGATGGCCTAATTCTTCTCATATGTTTTACAGTCTTCCCATGGTCAAATGCGGTCTGGGCCCAAGTACCCACATACCTTGAAGGCTTCCTCAGTGGGGCGGGGGGGTGAGGGGGCTAAATTGGTGAGAAACATACACACCAACATCTCTGGATACACACACACACACACACACACACACACACACACAATTATACATTCGCATGCAAACCAGCCCCCCTAACTCGGGGGTCACAGTGGCAACTCTCAACCCGGCTTCCTGACCTGCAGCACTAGCTCCTCCAGGCTGTTGGTTCGAGCCAGGGGCCGCTTCCCCTCTGCACTTTGCCGGTTCCTCTCCTCCTCCTCGTCGCCGGAACACCCGAGCTGGTAAAGGTCCGTCACTTCCATGAGCTCTGTGAGGCTCAGGAGGCCAGGGACAGCCTTCGGCCCTGTGAGGGGAGGACGAAACAGGTGGTTACCATAGCAGCCTCAGATAGCTGCAGGGACTTGTCAGAGCTGGACTCAGGATGGACAACCTGGAGCATACTCTCATCTCCTCAAGGAGAGTACAGAAAAGATTGTCTAGGGTGTTACCAGGACTAGAGGGCACAGGCTGCAACTGGAGGAAAGCTTTATAAAATCATCTGAGACGTAGATGAGTCTCTCTCCACAAAGGACAGGAGGGTCTAAAAAGATCAGCATTACTTGTCACACGTACATTGAAAAATCAAAACCAGACTGGAAAATATCAGAATCAGGTTGAATAGCACTGGAAAATGCTATTGCCTTTTCTCAGATCCTTCACCTCTGCCACATCAGTTTTCAGGATGAGACCTTCCTTTCCAGGACATCAGAGATATCCTCCTCCTTCAAAGAACAGAGTTCCCCTTCCTCCACCATTGATGATGGTCTCACCCTCATCTCCTCCATTTCCTGGACATCTGTGCTCAGCACATCTTCCCACTGCCTTTACAGTGCTAGAGTCCCTCTTGTCCTTATCTACCACCCCATGAGCCTCCACATCCAACACATCATTCTCTGAGAGTTCCGCCACCTTCAACGGGATTCTACCAGCAAACATATCACCTCACCAGACTTCACAACCACAAGGATCGCTCCCCCTGTGATTCCCTTGCCACTCGACCCACCCCACTGATACCCCTCCTGGCACGTATCCATGCAAGCAACCAAAATGCTACACCTGCCCATTCACCTCCTCCCTCACCTCCATTCTGGACCCCAAACAGTCCTTCCAGGTGAGGCAACACTTCACCTGCGAACCTGTTTGTGTTGTCTATTGCATCCGGTGCTCCCAATGCGGCCTCCTCTACACTGATGAGGCCCAACGTAAACTGGGGGGACCACTGTGTCGACCACCTCCACTCCATCGATCAAAAGTGGAATTTCCTAGTGGCCAACCATTTTAATTCCTATCCCCATTCCTGTTCTGACATGTCGGTCCATGGCCTCCTCTTTGACAACACTTAGGCCACTCTCAGGGTCAGGGAGCAACATCTTGTGTTCCATCTGGGTAGCCTCCAACCTGATGGCGTGAAAATCGACTTCACCTTCCGGTAATTTTATTTCCTCCCATTCCCTATTTTATACCCCCCTCTAGCCTCCTGCTTAACATCTTCTCCTCACCTCCCCTGGCGGCCCTCCTCCTTCCCTCTTTCCCATAGTCCACTCTTCTCTTCTATCAGATTCCTTCCTCTCCAGCCCTTTACCTTTCCCACCCACCTGGCTCCACCTGTCACCTTCTAGCTAGTCCTCCTCCCCTCCCCTCACCTTTTGTTCTGACGTCTCCCCCTTTCCTTTCTCGTCCTGATGAAGGGTCTCAGCCTGAAGCATTAACTACTTATTAACTTCCATAGCTGCTGCCTGGCCTGCTGAGCTTCTCCAGCAATTTGAGTGGCTCACACAGAGCGTGGTGGGTGCCTCGAACACACTGCAGAAGCAGCAACATTTTAAGAGACTTTTAGATAGGCAGGTGAACGTGAGGAAAATGGAAGGGAATGGACATTCTGTCAACAGAAGAGGTTCGTTTATTTAGATTAGATTATGAGAACACTCAGTCCTCTTTTATTGTCATTTAGAAATGCATACATGCATTAAGAAATGATACAATGTTTCTCCGGAGTGATATCACAGAAAACAAGACAGACCAAAGACTAACACCGACAGAACCATCTAATTATAACATATAGTTACAGCAGTGCAAAGCAATCCCATAATTTGATAAAGGACAGACCACAGGCACAGTACAAGAAGTTCTCAAAGTCCCGAGTTGATCGACTCCCGTGTCCCCGATAGCAGGCGGCAAAAGGGAGAAACTCCCTGCCATGAATCTCCAGGCACCATTAACTTGCCGATATTACTAATTTAATTGGTTTGGCACAACTTTGTGGGCCAAAGGTCCTATTCCTGTGCTGTACTTGTCCACGTTCTAGTTTCTATGTAACAGCAAGGGAGATCTGCACTGCCAGAAAGGTGGAAGACCTCACACCACAGGGTCTTCACAGTCTGCAATGGGACATGAATCTGATGTAGATGGAGTTCAATCTGGATAGATCACAAGATCAGAAGACAAAGGAGCAGAAGTAGGCCATTCGGCCCATCGAGTCCGCTCCGCAGCTCCCCCATGAGCTAAACTATTCACCCATCTAGTTCCAATTTTCGGCTTTTTCCCCATATCCCCTGATACCCTGAGTAATACATAGGCATGAAGTGACACTCTTTGGAAGGTTTAACATGAAGGAAGAGTACAGGATTAATTGCAGGATTCTTCGCAGCATGAAGGATCACAGGGTCCATTGTCCATCGATCTCGCGAAGTTGCTGTGCAAGTCGACTGCGTGGTTAAGAAGGCATACGGCGTGTTGGCCTTCATTGGTCAGTGGACTGAATTCAAGGGCCGCAATGCAATGTTACAGCTCTACAAAACTCTGGTTACACAGCACTTTAATATTACTGTGCTCTTCCGGTCGCCTTAATATGGGATGTGGAAGGTTTAAAGAGGGTGCCGGTTTGCTGCCTGGATTAGACAGCATGCCTTTTGAGGAAAGGTTGAGCGAGTTAGAGCTTTTCTCTTTGATGAGAGGACACTCGATAGAGACGTACAAGATGATAAATGCATTGACGGAGTGGACAGCCAGAGCCTGTTTCTCGAAGAACATAGTTTTAAGGTGGTTAGAGGAAATTAAAGGGGAGAGATCTGAGAGTGGAGTGCTCCGCAGGGGTGGTACAGGCAGAATCATATGGGCATTTAAAAGACTCTGAGTTAGGCACATGGATGAAAGAAAAAACTGGAGGGCTATGTGGAAAGAAAAGGTCACCTACCACTTTGTTCATCTTCCTCCCCTCCTCCATCTCTGATTTCTCATTTTTATTCCCCAGTCCTGATGAAGGGTCTTGGCCCGAAACGTCAACTATTTACTCTTTTCTGCCTGACCTGCTGAGTTCGTCCAGCATTTTGTGTGTGTTGCTTTGGATTTCTAGCATCTGCAGATGTTCTTGTAGGAAGAAAGTGTGAGATTGATCTTGGGCGAGGTTAAAATGCTGGCCCAACACCATGCTGTCCGATGACCAACGGATACCAGGGACAAAATTCCTTCCTCAGTTACTATTGCGGATGTGTGAGCCGGATGTCTGGACACTACTATTTGTGGGAGCTGCTGTGCACATCCCAGCCACCGTGTTTTCTGCGTCAGGGCAAGGGGCAGAGTTGCAATTCCCTGCACACGCCCTTCACTCCACCCCACCCACAAGGCACCAGTCCCCTGACACAAAGAAGCACCCACTCCCCGCCCCACCCTGGGACTTACCCGCTTGCTTGAAGTCCAGACCCTTCTTCCAGCCAGGCGGCACCGTCAGTAGATCTAGCACAGGGAGGGGACATGGGGTCAGTGCAGGGAATGGCGGGGGCTCAGCTCGATTGCAGGACCTCCACATCACCCACCCTCCTATTCCACCCCAGACAAAAAACTCGCCTCCCCCCTCCACCACACCCAGGGTAGTGAGACCCTCCGAGAGGGCATAAATCAGAACTAAATCTAACAGGGAACTATAAAGCACAGGTTTAACGTGAGGGTGGGTCGGGCGGGGCTAGAGGAGAGAGGAGGAAGAGCTTTCTTTTTTATATATTGTTCTTAGAGATATAGCATGGAACAGGTTCTTCCAGCCCACAAAGCTGAGCCGCCCAGCGACCGACTAATCACAGGACTATTTTTAATGACCAATTCGTCTACTAACCGGTACTCCTTTAGACTGTGGGAAGTAACCGGAGCACCCAGAGAAAACCCACATGCATAAGGGAAGAAGGTACAGACTTTCCTTCAGAGGATGCCGGGATTGAACTCTAACCTCCTAACGCCCCAAGCCGTAATAGCTTCGCGCTAGCCGCTACACTACCGTTAAAAAGGACCTGGGGGCAACTCTTACACCCAGAGGGTAGTCTGCATATGTTAAATGATGAGGCAAGGACAATAGCAACTTTTAAAAGGCACTTGGATGGGTAGATGGATAGAAAAGGTTTAGAGGACCAAACACCGGCAAAGGGGCTGAATAAATTTCTGAATCTTTAATATTCACCCTGGTCTGGTGGGGGGATCCTGAAGCTCTCCCTATTAATTCTGCCCCCCCCCACTTTGCATGCACACCCACCATTCCACAGCCCTGCCACCCCCTATAGCCCTCCACCTTCTCCACAGTCTAAGACACACACTGTTCTCAAAGTCGATATCTTCGTCGAGGCCATCCTCCGTTTGAATCAAATCCAGGCTTGGCTCATCCATGCCCCCTAAAGGGGAGTGGGGGGGTGGGGGAGGTGGGAAGGGTTGAGGGGTGAGGGGTAATGGGAGGGTTCAGCGGGGGAGGAGAGTAATGAGAATCATCAGCTAACAGTGTAGGAAGGTGGCACAAACACAATACGACAACTGCTCTGACCCCGACCACAGCGAGTTGTGGGCACAGCTCAGCATATGACAGAAACCCGTCTCCTCTCCAGAGACCCACCACACTTCTCCCTGACTTGGTAAAGTAGAGAGCGGAATAAAGACCCCACCAAACCAGGACATACCCTCTTCTCCTGGTCCCAATCAGGGAGAAGATAGAAAGACCTGACAGCACATCCCACCATGCTGAAGGACGATCCGCCCCATTATAATCTTGCATTTACTGCACGTTTTCAGTAGCTTTTACGCTGTATTCTGCATTGCTACTGTTTTACCTTGTTCTACCTCAGTGCACTGTGTAATGATTCAATATGTATGAACATTAATGCAAGTCAAACTCTCCACTGTATCTCGATGAACAGAGACAATAATAAGGATTTTTAAAGATCTTTAAAGATTGGCTTTATTTATCACATGTATCTCAAAACAGACGGTGAAATGCGTTACCACGAAGAAATCTGCAGATGCTCTTCTTTCAGTTAGTCCTGACGAAGGGTCTCGGCCCGAAATGTCGACTGCATCTCTTCCTAGAGATGTTGCCTAGCCTGCTGCGATCACCAGCAACTTTTAAGTGAAATGCGTTGTTTGTGTCAAAGACCTGCGCAGTCCAAAGGAGTGCTGGGGGCAGCCCGCAAGTGTTGCTACGCTCCCGGCGCCAACATAGCATGCCCACAACTTACTAATCCTAACCATCTTTGGAATGTGCAAGCAATCCGGAGTGCCTGCAGGAAAACGACGTGGTCGTGGGGACAACAAACAAACTGCGGTGGGAATTGCAGCTGGAGCTCGAAGGCATCGTGCTCGTCACTACACTACCGTACCGCCCATCACCAATACTGGTACCAATTATCACACCCCAAGACTGAAGGAACAAAAGCAGGCCTGCAGTGGAGAGCTGAAGAATGGCCACTGGAATCCGTGTTTCCCAACACTGGGAATCCATCGCCATTTGTGACATTTACTGGGAGCATTGCAGGCGTTGTTGATGATCCCCACCACCCATCCCACAATCTCTTTGACCCACTACCATCAGGAAGGAGGTACAGTACTGTGCAAAAGTTTTAAGAGAGTGTGTGTGTGTGTGTATTGAATTGACTTTATCTCTTATACTCTTCACATACACAAAGAGTAAAAATCTTTACATCTCTGTCTAAATGTACAATTTGTAATAAATACAATGTACAACAGGACAGTCAATATAGCATAAAAATATAATTGTATTAGCATGAATTAATCAGTCTGGTGGAAGAAGCTGTCAATGTTGGTCCTGGCTTTTATGCTGCAGTACCATTTCCCGGATGGCAGCAGCTGGAACAGTTTGTGGTTGGGGTGACTCGGGTCCCCAATGATCCTTTCTTTGTAAATGTCCTGAATTGTGGGAAGTTCACAACTACGGATGTGCTGGGCTGTCCACACCACTCTCTGCAGAGTCCTGTGATTGAGGGAGGTACAGTTCCCATACCAGGCAGTGATGCAGCCAGTCGGGATGTTCTCAATTGTGCCCCTGTAGGAAGTCCTTACAATTTGGGGACCCATGCTAAACTTCTTCACCCGTCTGATGTGAAACAGGAGCTGTTATGCTTTTTTCACCATACAGCCAGTATGTACAGACCACGTGAGGTCCTTGGTGACGTGTATGCTGAGGAACTGAAAGCCGTTCACCCTCTCAACCCCAGATCCACTGATGTCAATAGGGGTTAGCCTCTGTTCCTCCTCTAATCCACAACCAGCTCCTTTGTTTTTGCAACATTGAGGGAGAGGTTGATTTCTTGACAGCACTGTGTCAACGTGATGACTTCTTCTTTGTAGGCTGCCTCATTATAATTTGAGATAAGGCCAATCAGTGTAGTGTTGTCAGTGAATTTAATTAGTTGATTGGAGCTGTAGGTGGCAGCAGAGTCATGGGTATACAGAGATCAAAGGAGGGGGCTTAGGACCCCTGAGGAGCACCTGTGTTGAGGGTCAGAGGGGCAGAGATGAAGGAGCCCACTCTTACCACGTGCCGGCGATCTGACACAAAGTCCAGGATGCAGCTGTACAAGGCAGGGAGAAGGCCAGGGGGGGTGGGGGAGAGTGTAAGTGTGAGAGTGAGAGTGCGCGAGTGTGTGTACACACACACACAAATATATATGTAGGACTAAACACAAAATAATTGATTGCACAAGTATTCACCCCCTTCAAGTCAGTATTTAGCAGATGGTAGCACCTTTGGCAGCAATTACAGCCTTGAGTCTGTGTGGATAGGTCTCTACCTGCTTTGCACATCTGGACACTGCAAGTTTTCCCCACTCTTCTTTCTAAAACTACTCAAGTTCTGTCAGATTGCATGGGGACCGTGAGTGAACAGCCCTTTTCAAGTCCAGTCACAAATTCTCAATTGGATTGAGGTCTGGACTCTGACTTGGCCGCTCCAGGACATAAACTTTGTTGTTTTTGAGCCTTTACTGTGTAGCTTTGGCTTTATACTGGAAGTCTGAAAAACAAATCTTCTCCCAAGTTGCAATTCTCTTGCAGACTGCATCAGGTTTTCCTCCAGGATTTCCCTGTGTTCTGCTGCTTTCATTTTACTCTCTACCCTTACAAGCCTTCCGGAACCTGTTGTAGTGAAGTATCCCGACAGCAGGACGCAGCCGCCACCACTTTCCACAGTTTAGATAGTGTTTTTGATAACATGCGGTGTTTGGCGTAACATCTAGCACGATGGCTGAAAAGCTCAATTTTGGTTTCATCAGGCCATAGAAACTTCTTCCAGATGACTTCAGAGTCTTCCACATGCGTTCTGACAAACTCTAGTCAAGATTTCAAGTCAGTTTTTTTTCCACCAATGGCTTTCGCTTTGCCACTCTTCCATAAAGCTGCTATTGGTGAAGCATCCAGGCAGCAGTTGTTGTATGCGCAGTCAAGCAAGAAGGGGACTAGTGAGGGAAGCCACCAAGAGAACAGTGTCAACGATGTGAACATATCTGCAGTGACCAAGGCTTTTGCTCAGTGCTGTATTTGTCAGTGTGGAGTGCCACAGGAAGGGTGTGGCTCAGGCAGCAGAGAAGCAATGCCAGGGACGGGGTTAGCATGGGTGCAGGCACACCCAGCCCTGGGACACCCAGCAAGGTCATTTGATTCCAAATAACTGGTTTACTGATCATTACAGAATGCCTCTCTGATGCTTCCCACTCCATATCCTCTCCCTCCTTTTTCCAACCATGATTCCCCTCTCCCTGCCCCCTTCCCACTGTGAATCCACAATAAAGACACATATCAGAATTGGCTTTATCATCAGTCACGTGTCATGCAGTGTTTTTTTTTAGCGGCATTACAGTAGAAGACTGTCAGTAAACAGCAAAGGTCTTGGCCTCGCTGTATACATGTGCCTAAGACTTTTGTACAGCACTGTTCAGTAGCATCAGGACTAGGACTGCCGTACCAGGTAGCAGACTCTTCCCTCAGGCTGTGAGACCAATGGTCACCACCAAGGCCGGCTGGTGGCACAGTGAGATCAGTGCCGGACTCCAGAGCGAAGGTTCCCGAGTTCGAATCCAGGTCAGGCCACTCCCGAGCACGCTTTCCATCCGCGCTGGGTTGAGTGTCGAGCTAGCCACTCGGCCTCATAAAAAGTACAAGGGTCGAGTCAGGAACGTTCGTAACGTTACCCGGTCAATCCTGACACCATGTGCCAGACGAGAATGTCTGAATGTGGAAAGAAAAACCACCAAGGTCTCGTCACTGGGACAGTGAGCTGTTTACTGATCCTGTGCTGCACACGACAAGCAATTTGAATTATATTTACATACTTGTGGTAATATTTTGGTTTATGTGCTGTGTGTGATATATGCTTTGTGGGTGCACCATAGTCCAGAGGAACGTTGTTTCGTTTAATTGCACAGCCGGATGACAATAAGCTTGAACCACATTCGGGAAACGTACCTGGCCAGAAGGGGTAATTGGTTGAGCTGCCTCGTACAGACTCAGCCAGGGGTCCTGGGGGTCTCCGCAGAGACAGCGAGTTCTTGGCCGAGAGCCCGCAATCATTTAGGAACACCTGGAGATAGAAACAGCAGGTGAGGTCATGTGGCATGTTCAACACAAAAATCCCAACCCACACAATTCCACTTACCTCCCACACGTTACAACGCACACCCACATCACAACGGATGGTCCAGAACCCTTTATCCAAAAGACTTGGGGCTGGAAGTGATTCAGATTTTGGAATTCTTTGGATTTGGAATATATAATGAGATAGCTTGGGATTGCCATAATTTCCGACTGAATTTGTCTAACATTAGTTCATTATACACATACAACACACATAAAAGTTGCTGGTGAACGCAGCAGGCCAGGCAGCATCTCTAGGAAGAGGTACAGTCGACGTTTCAGGCCGAGACCCTTCGTCAGGACTAACTGAAGGAAGAGTGAGTAAGAGATTTGAAAGTGGGAGGGGGAGGGGGAGATCCAAAATGATAGGGGAAGACAGGAGGGGGAGGGATGGAGCCAAGAGCTGGACAGGTGATTGGCAAAGGGGATATGAGAGGGTCATGGGACAGGAGGTCTGGGGAGAAGGAAGGGGGGGGGGAACCCAGGGTATGGGCAAGGGGTATAGTCAGAGGGACAGAGGGAGAAAAAGGAGAGAGAGAGAAAGAATGTGTGTTCATAAATAAATAACGGATGGGGTACGAGGGGGAGGTGGGGCATTAGCGGAAGTTTGAGAAGTCAATGTTCATGCCATCAGGTTGGAGGCTACCCAGACGGAATATAAGGTGTTGTTCCTCCAACCTGAGTGTTCACACCCTATCCTCACCTCACAGGACCCTACACTCATACCCTGTCCTTACACCACAGGACCCTCCACACACACCCTGTCCTTACCCCCCGGGACCCTACACTCACACCCTGTCCTTACCCCCCGGGACCCTACACCCGCACTCTGTCCTCACCTCACGGGACCCTCCACTCACACCCTTTCCTTACCCCCTGGGACCCTCCACTCACACCCTGTCCTTACCCCAGAGGACCCTCCACTCACACCCTGTCCTTACCTCACAGGACGCTACACTCACACACTGTCCTCACCTCACAGGACCCTACCCTCACACCCTGTCCTCACCTCACGGGACCCTACACTCACACCCTGTCCTCACCTCACGGGACCCTACACTCACACCCTGTCCTTACCCCCCGGGACCCTACACCCGCACTCTGTCCTCACCTCACAGGACCCTACAATCACACCCTGTCCTTACCCCACAGGACCCTACACTCACACCCTGTCCTCACCTCATGGGACCCTACACTCACACCCTGTCCTTACCCCCCGGGACCCTACACTCACACCCTGTCCTACCCTCACAGGACCCTACACTCACACCCTGTCCTCACCTCACAGGACCCTACACGCACACCCTGTCCTCACCCCACAGGACCCTACACTCACACCCTGTCCTTACCTCACGGGACCCGACACTCACACCCTGTCCTTACCCCACAGGACCCGACACTCACACCCTGTCCTTACCCCACAGGACCCTACACGCACACCCTGTCCTTACCCCACAGGACCCTACACTCACACCCTGTCCTTACCTCACGGGACCCGACACTCACACCCTGTCCTTACCCCACAGGACCCTACACGCACACCCTGTCCTTACCTCACGGGACCCTACACTCACACCCTGTCCTTACCCCCCGGGACCCTACACTCACACCCTGTCCTCACCTCACAGGACCCTCCACTCACACCCTGTCCTTACCTCACGGGACCCTACACTCACACCCTGTCCTCACCTCACAGGACCCTACACTCACACCCTGTCCTCACCTTACGGGACCCTCCACTCACACCCTGTCCTTACCCCCCAGGACCCTACACTCACACCCTGTCCTCACCTCACAGGACCCTACAATCACACCCTGTCCTTACCTCACGGGACCCTACACTCACACCCTGTCCTAACCCCCCGGGACCCTCCACTCACACCCTGTCCTCACCCCACAGGACCCTACACTCACACCCTGTCCTTACCCCACAGGACCCTACACTCACACCCTGTCCTCACCTCACGGGACCCTACACTCACACCCTGTCCTCACCTCGCGGGACCCTCCACTCACACCCTTTCCTTACCCCCCGGGACCCTCCACTCACACCCTGTCCTTACCCCAGAGGACCCTCCACTCACACCCTGTCCTTACCTCACAGGACCCTCCACTCACACCCTGTCCTTACCCCACAGGACCCTACACGCACACCCTGTCCTTACCCCACAGGACCCTACACTCACACCCTGTCCTTACCCCACAGGACCCTACACTCACACTCTGTCCTTACCTCACAGGACCCTCCACTCACACCCTGTCCTTATCCCAGAGGACCCTCCACTCACACCCTGTCCTTACCCCAGAGGACCCTCCACTCACACCCTGTCCTTACCTCACGGGACCTTACACTCGCACTCTGTCCTTACCTCACAGGACCCTACACTCACACCCTGTCCTCACCTTACGGGACCCTCCACTCACACCCTGTCCTTACCCCCCAGGACCCTACACTCACACCCTGTCCTTACCTCACGGGACCCTACACTCACACCCTGTCCTTACCTCACAGGACCCTACACTCACACCCTGTCCTTACCTCACGGGACCCGACACTCACACCCTGTCCTAACCCCCCGGGACCCTCCAGTCACACCCTGTCCTCACCCCACAGGACCCTACACTCACACCCTGTCCTCACCTCACAGGATCCTCCACTCACACCCTTTCCTTACCCCCCTGGGACCCTCCACTCACACCCTGTCCTTACCCCAGAGGACCCTCCACTCACACCCTGTCCTTACCTCACAGGACCCTCCACTCACACCCTGTCCTTACCCCACAGGACCCTCCACTCACACCCTATCCTTACCCCACAGGACCCTCCACTCACACCCTGTCCTTACCCCACAGGACCCTACACTCACACCCTGTCCTTACCCCACAGGACCCTACATGCACACCCTGTCCTTACCTCACAGGACCCTCCACTCACACCCTGTCCTTACCCCACAGGACCCTACACTCACACCCTGTCCTTACCCCACAGGACCCTACACTCACACTCTGTCCTTACCTCACAGGACCCTCCACTCACACCCTGTCCTTACCTCACAGGACCCTCCACTCACACCTTGTCCTTACCCCCCTGGGACCCTCTACTCACACCCTGTCCTTACCCCAGAGGACCCTCCACTCACATCCTGTCCTTACCCCAGAGGACCCTCCACTCACACCCTGTCCTTACCCCACAGGACCCTACACTCACACCCTGTCCTTACCCCACAGGACCCTACACTCACACTCTGTCCTTACCTCACAGGACCCTCCACTCACACCCTGTCCTTACCTCACAGGACCCTCCACTCACACCTTGTCCTTACCCCCCGGGACCCTCCACTCACACCCTGTCCTTACCCCAGAGGACCCTCCACTCACACCCTGTCCTTACCTCACGGGACCTTACACTCGCACTCTGTCCTTACCTCACGGGACCCTACACTTCACCCTGTCCTTACCTCACGGGACCTTACACTCACACCCTGTCCTTACCCCACAGGACCCTACACTCACACCCTGTCCTTACCCCACAGGACCCTACACTCACACCCTGTCCTTACCCCACAGGTCCCTCCACTCACACCCTGTCCTTACCTCACGGGACCCTACACTCACATCCTGTCCTTACCCCACAGGACCCTACGCTTCACCCTGTCCTTACCTCACGGGACCCTACACTCACACCCTTTAACCTCCAGGTTGAGTCGGTAGTGAAGAAGGCGAATGCAATGTTGGCATTCATTTCTAGAGGAATAGAGTACAGGAGCAGGGATGTGATGTTGAGGCTCTATAAGGTGCTGGTGAGACCTCACTTGGAGTACTGTGGGCAGTTTTGGGCTCCTTATTTAAGAAAGGATGTGCTGACGTTGAGGATTCACTAGAATGATTCCAGGAGTGAGAGGGTTAACATATGAGGAATGTTTGTCGGCTCTTGGAGTGTATTCCTTGGAGTTTAGAAGACTGAGGGGAGACCTCATAGTAACATTTCGAATGTTGAAAGGCATGGACAGAGTGGATGTGGCAAAGTTGTTTCCCATGGTGGGGGAGTCTAGTAGGAGAGGGCATGACTTAAGGATTGAAGGGCGCCCATTCAGAACAGAAATGCGAAGAAATTCTTTTAGTCAGAGGGTGGTGAATCTATGGAATTTGTTGCCATGGGCAGCAGTGGAGGCCAAGTCATTGGGTGTATTTTTGGCTGAGATTGATAGGTATCTGAGGAGCCAGGGCATCAAAGGTTATGGTGAGAAGGCGGGATGTGGGACTAAATGGGAGAATGGATCAGCTCATGATAAAATGGCGGAGCAGACTCAATGGGCCAAATGGCCAACTTCTGCTCCTTTGTCTTATGGTCTGTCCTTACCTCCCGGTACCCAAGCAACTCTCCTGTGGTTGGTTTCCGCTCCACCTGCAGGGTCGACTGAGCAGGGGTAACGTCCACATGGTACAAAGCTTCCACACATTTCTCTCTGGGCCATATTCTGCAAAACAAAACCGGGAAAAAGACAGAGAAATCAACGCACTGAACTGCATGGAAACTGAGGAACCACCAGCCGCAGAAAACCGGTTAACTCACATTCAGGAGAGCCAAGGTTCCGAGATCGGGGGGGGGGGGGTTGAATATCAGAAGTTCAATTCGCAAGGTGTTTGTTGGCGGAAAGCAGGAAGTAACGGTTTGTGTAACGACTTACAGTGCCAGCGTTCAGACACCCCTTCCTATCGCTGTCTGTGAGGGATTTGCAGGGTCCCTCCCTGACCATGGGGGTTACCTCCTGGTGCTACGGTTTCTTCCCACAGTCCAAAGAGGTACAGGTTAGGGCTTGTACTTGTGGGCATGCCATCCTGGCACAGGAAGAGTGGCAACACTGGCCGGCTGCCCCCACCCCCCACCCCCGGCCATTCTTGAACTGTTTTTTCTTTCTATGTACTGTTTATCTAGTACACCGTATGCTGCCATAAGACAATACATTTTATGATATGCACCTTGTACCTAATAAAGCAGCCACTCTGTACATGTTCATGGTCTTCTGCTGCTGTAGCTGATCCATTTCGAGGTGTGACACATCGTGCATTCAGAGATGCTCTTCTGCACACCACTGTTGTAACACATGGTTATTAGAGTTACTGTCGCCTTCCTGTCATCTTGAATCAGTCTGGCCATTCTCCTCTGACCTTTCTCATTAACAAGACAGTCTCGCCCACAAAACTCCCATTTACAGGATTTTTTTTGATGCTCACACCATTCTCTGCAACTCTAGTGACTCCTGCGAGGAAATCCCAAGATATCCTTTTTAAATCTTTTTATTAATTTTTCAAAATTACAAACTCAATAACAAAGTTGGTACAAAGAGATTGGAAAAATGTTCATCAGCATATATAAAATGAATTTTAAGTAACATAGATATAAAAGACTTCCAGACTCATAATGAGATTAAACATTAAAAAAGAAATAAAAAAAATATATAAACAAAAAAAGACCCCAAAAGAAAAAAAAAAGAAAAAAGAAACAAAACAGGGCTAGACCAACAGCTTATATCGGACATGTTCAATAATGTCGTTAACTCCGCTCCTCTCATCATATAATTAAAATTTAGAAAAAAGATTCGGAAAGGTCAGATTACATCATATGAAAATGTTGCATAAAAGGTTTCCAAGTTTCTTCAAATTTAACCGAAGGGTCAAAAATATCACTTCTAATTTTTTCTAGATTTAAACTTAATATGGTTTGAGAAAACCATTGGAATGTAGTTGGAGGATTAGTTTCCTTCCAGTTCAACAAAATAGTTCTTCTCGCCATTAAAGTAACAAAAGCTATCATTCGACAGGCTGAAGAAGACAAAAGATCAAAATCCCAAGATATCAGCAGGTTCTGAGACATTCAAACATCTCTGCCCGGTACCAACAATCATTCCACGGTCAAAGTCACTTAGATCACATTTCTTCCCCATTCTGATGTTTGGCCTGACAAACAACTGAACCTCTTGACCATGTCTGCATGCTTTTCTGCACTGAGCTGCTGCCACATGATTGGCTGATCAGATATTTGCATAAATTAGGTAAACAGGTGTACCTAATAAAGTGGCCACTGAGTGTGAGTGATAACAAACCTAATTCTGATTATCATTATTTTAAGTACAACACTAGCCCAATGTGGGAGTGTAGCCTGAGGAAAAAGAGACAGAACTGCAGATGCTTCCCGACACCTCACCACCAGAATAGCTGTTTCCCACCACCCCCCCCCCCCCACACATACACACACAGACTTACTTCTGGGAGTTCTCAAAGTGATGGATGAGGAGCTTCTCAGGGTCGGACAGGAAGCACATCTCTGCCTCGGTGAGGAGGTCCACAGCGAAGGGCGGCAGGCCATGTGGAAGCTGTGGGGAGGGGAAAGGAGAATCGCTGAAAATTAACTTGCAGGTTGAGTAAGGAAGGCAAATGTGATGTTAGCACTCATTTCAAGCAAGAATGTAATACTATAAGATATAGGAGCAAAATACAGCCATATGGCCCTTGTGTCTGCTCTGGCATTCCATCAAGGCAGATTTGTTGCCCCCTACCAACCCAATTTCCTACCTTCCCCTGTAAAATTTTATGTATCGCACTGTACTGCTGCTACAAACAAATCTCATGACATGTATAAGTGCTGATAAACCCGATTCTGATATGGTGGACTGAGAGTGAGAAAGGGGTCAGGAGAGGGGAATCACAGTTGGGAAAAGGGGGAGAGGAGAGGTGAGGGAGTGAGAAGCACCTGAGAGACATTCCAAAATGATCCAAAAAAAAATCAATAGTTTGGAATCAAATGACCTTGCCTGGTGTCTCGAGGCTGGGCGTGGCAGCACCCATGCCACCCACTGCCCTGGCACTCCTTCGCTGCCACCTGTCCCACACCCCTCTCACGTGCTCCATCCTCGCCATTCCCAACATCCTTTCCTCCTGCCAGATTTACCAACGCTCTCTCCGCTTCTCATTGACAAATACAGAATCAGATTTATTATCTCCAGCATCTGTTGTGAAATTTGTAAACTTAGCAGCAGCAATTCAATACAATATACAATATAGAAGAAAATAAATAAATTACAGTATACGTATATTGAATAGATTAAAAATCGGGCAAAAACACATAAATAATACTGCATATATTAAAAAAAAGAGGTAGTATTCACAAGATGAATGTCCATTTAGGAATCGGATGGCAGAGGGGAAGAAGCTGTTCCTGAATCGCTGAGTGTGTGCCTTCAGGCTTCTGTTCCTCCTACCTGATGGTAACAGTGAGAAAGGGGCATGTCCTGGGTACTTTGTAGGCTCGTACCCAAGATGGAGCCAACTAAATTTATGATCTTCTGCAGCCTCTTTCAGTCCTGTGCTCCTCCCCCCACACCAAACAGTGATGCAGCCTGTCAGAATACTCTCCACACTACATCTATAGAACTTTTTGAGTGTTTTTGTGGACATACCAAATCTCTTCAATGAAGTAGAGACGCTGTTTTGCCTTCTTTGTAGCTGCATCGATATGTTGGGACCAAGTTAAGTCCTCAGAGATCTTGACACCCAGGAACTGCGTGACACAGAGCATGCGCTGCCAGCAATCAGCAGGAGCTCAAGCAAAGGGGCTGTGATCTGCGCAAAGCTATCAGGACTGCGAAACAATACAGGGGCAAGACTGAGTCAAGATTCACAACAAATAGCACACGTGACTTGTGGCGAGGGCTGCAAACCATCGCAGACTTCACAGCCAAATGTTGTGGTACCGCCAACATCGTGGCCTCTCTCCCAAATAAGCTCAATCGCTTTTACACTCAGTTCGATGCCACTAACTCTCAGCCTCTGAGGAAAGCCACTGCCACAACCTGCAACCTGGTCGTCTCTGAGGTTGAGGTATGCAGATATTTCCAAAGAGTGGATAGTCGCAAGGCTGCAGGACTGGACAGCAGCCCAGGGCGAGTACTCAGGATGTGCACAGCACGACTGGCAGGTGTATTTACTGACGTTTTTAATCTCTCCCTCTCCCAGTGTAGAGTGCCCTCCTGCTTCAAAACATCCACCGTTGTCCCTGTACCTAAAAAGACCAAGGTAACATGTCTGAATGACAGGCGTCCTGTCACTCAATAATAAGCTAATGCCTTGAGAGGCTGGTCAAGGATTAGATTAGATTCAACTTTACTGTCATTGTGCCAAGTACAGATACAAAGCCAATGAAATGCAGTTAACATCTAACCAGAAATGAAAAGAATAGTGTTATTTACAAAATAACTGCGAATAAAATGTGAGTGCTACAGCACACAAATATAAAAGTACTGAGACAGTACAATATGGGTGCAATACTGCTTAGCGCTGTGATGTGAGATTCAGCAGGGTCACAGCCTCAGGGAAGATGCTCTTCCTGTGCCTGCTGGTACGGGAGCAGAGGCTCCTGTAGCGCCTACTGGTTGGGAGGAAAGTAAAAAGTCCATGGTTAGGGTGAGATGCATCCTTGATAATGCTTTTCACCCTGTCCAGGCAGCGTTTATGGTAGATGTTCTCAATGGTGGACAATTAGGTGCCGATAATCTGCTGGGCAGTTTTCACCACACGCTGGAGTGCTTTGCGGTCCGATACGGGACAATTGCCATACCACACTGAGATGCAGTTGGTGAGTATGCTCTCAATGGTACAGTGGTAAAAGTCCGTCAGTATCCTGGGACAGAGGTGAGCTTTCTTGATGCTCCACAGGAAATTAAGGCACTGTTGCACCTTTTTGATCAGGATGGAGGAGTTCAGGGACCAGATGAGGTCCTCGGAAATGTGGACACCAAGGAATTTGAAGCTTGATACACACTCCACTACAACTCCGTTGATGTAGATGGGGACGTGAGTGTGGCTCCTAGCACGCCTGAAGTCCACAATGATCTCCTTGGTCTTCTGGGTGTTAAGGGCCAGGTTGTTATCGGCACACCATGTGGCCAGGTGCCGGACCCCGTCCCTGTAGGCCGTCTCGTCATCCCCTCTGATCAGACCAACCACCGTGGTGTCATCTGCGAACTTGATTATGGAGTTAGAACCATGTACCGGAACACAGCCACAGATGAAAAGGGAGTACAGAAGAGGACTCAGCACACAGCCTTGAGGCACGCTGGTGTTCAGGGTGAGAGTGGAGGAGGAGAGGTTGTCTAACTTTACTGATTGGGGTCTGTTAGTCAGAAAGTTATCTGCAACTTGCTACCACACAAACTGGATCCCTACAATTCGCCTACTGACACAGCCGATCGACAGATGACGCAATAGCCACTGCTCTACATACCATCCTTGCACATCTGGAGAAGAAGGATGCTTATGTGAGAATGCTGTTCTTGGAGCATGTTCAGCATTCAACACCATAATTCCATCCAGGTTCAACAGGAAGCTCTGAGACCTCAGCCTTGACCCTGCTTTGTACAGCTGGAACCTGGACTTCCTGTCAGATCGCCAGGTGGTAAGAGTGGGCTCCCTCACCTCCACCCCTCTGATTCTCAACACAGGAGCCCCTCAGGGCTGTGTACTAAATCCCCTCCTTTGCTCCCTGCATACCCATGACTGTGTCGCCACCCAGAGCTCTAATCTGCTAATTCAATTTGCCAATGACACTACTTTGATTAGCCTTATGTCAAACAATAATGAGGTGGCCTACAGGGAAGAAGTCATCACCTTGACACAGTGCTGTCAAGAAAACAACCTCTCCCTCAATGTCGCAAAAACAAAGGAGCTGGTTGTGGACTACAGGAGGAATACAGATGGGCTAACCCCTATAGACATCACTGGATCCGGGGTTGAGAGGGTAAACAGCTTTAAGCTCCTCAGCATCCACATCACCGAGGACCTCACGTGGTCTGCACACACCAGCTGTGTGGTGAAAAATGCACAACAACACCTCTTTCACCTCAGACCGTTGAGGAAGTTTGGTATGGGCCTCCAAATCCTAAGAACTTTCTACAGGGGCACAATTGAGAGCATCTTGACTGGCTGCATCACTGCCTGGTATGGGAATTGTACTTCCCTCAATCACAGGACTCTGCAGTGTCACGTGTCCAGTTTCATTTTCCTGGGAGTCCATAGTTTCGTTTACTGTGAGCATCACCTTATGACGTATGCCAACAGTGTGAAAGAAGTGTGGCCATAGTGTTGAGAGGGAGTCAAAGAAAAGAGAGAAAGAGTGAAGGCTGCACTTCGAGCTATCCAAGAGCAGCTTACGATCGAGAAGGGTAAAGTCTAATGCTTACCCAAACCCAAAGGATTGGATTAATCAGCGGCACACAGTGCATTGTGGAGACATGTCTGTCCTTCGTATGATCCACGGGTATGGATTTCGTGACAATCTCTTTGTGAAATCACTCCTCGTGAACTTCGGAACAGTATTCCTCGGCTGGGATCTCCGGTAACCGTTTCTTCGTTCGCTAGCTGTGAAATCTTTGGAATTCGTTGTGATTGCCTGGCCGCTGCACTGTGAATCCACAAGTCTCTCCTCTCACCTATTTCGTGAATTACTGGGACTCTCTGAACTGCCACTTTAAGACTGTGCTTTAGTAAGATTTGTTAAGAATGGATTCTAAGTTTGACTGTAAGGGAGCTATAGACGCATAACATTGTTAACTTCTGTTTAAGAAAGTAGTTTATTTAATTTGCTATATTTTTGAGTAGATGTAAATAAATATAATGGTTTTAATATTAAAACCTGACTCAATTTGTCATCTCTTGCTGCTGGTACGTTACGAAATCGTAACAGCAGAGAGTGCTGCAGACAGCCCAATGCATCTGTACTTGTGAACGTCCCATGATTCAGGACATTTACAAGGACAGGTGTGTAAAAAGGGCTGATCTGAATGTATTTCTATGTTACATTGACTGTTCTATTCATTATAAATTACTACATAAATTATAAGTTAGACGAAGATGTAACATGAAGATTTTTTACTCCTCATGTATGTGAAGGATGTAAGAAATAAAGTCAATTCAATTCAAACTTGAAGCTGCTCACTTTCTCCACTTCTGATCCCTCTATGAGGATTGGTACGTGTTCCTTTGTCTTTCCCTTCCTGAAGTCCACAATCAGCTCTTTAGTCTTAGTGAGGTTGAGTGTCAGGTTGTTGTTGTGACACCACTCCACTAGTTGGTATATCTCACTCCTGTATGCAGACATCCTACCCTGCAAAAACTCATTTCAGGGAGGTAGCACCATCAATTTGCGGGAGACTCCTGAAACTTCTGGGAGAGGTGGCATGTCTGCAATAGAGTAGTTCCTTAGCAGCTAGCCAGCTAGTTTAAATAACATTAGCTATGCTAATGAACGAATGACACCTGCTAAACTCACCTCAACATGTCTTTTACAGTCTTAACCCACTATGGGCAACAGAAAAGTCACTGTTGCAAACAGTGCAGCGAGCAACACTGTCATTATTTTTGACCCCTATTAGGCAGGGGTACACTTTAGTGTAGTCTGGGGTGACGTACGTTTTATATTTTCTTTTTCTTCGGAACACTCTGCCATGGTGCTCTCTCTCTCTCACGCGCACGCTCTCTCTCGCGCTCTCTCAAAAAAAATCGATTTCCGGGATATTGTATATCATTTGCGGGCATCAGGGAGCCACTATCAATATGCAGGAGACTCCCGGATCTTCCGGGAGAGGTGGGATGTCTGAGTATGCACTCTCATCTCCATCTGAGATTCTACCAACAATGGTTGTATCATCAGCAAATTTATAGATGATATTTGAGCTATGCCCAGCCACATAGTCATGGGTATAGAGAGAGTAGAGCAGTGGGCTAAGCACACATCCCTGAGGTGCACCAGTGTTGATCGTCAGCGAGGAGGCTACATTATCACCAATCCACACAGATTGTGGTCTTTCAGTTGGGAAGTCGAGGATCCAATTACAGAGGCCCAGGATCTGCAACTTCTCAATCAGGATTGTGGGAATGATGGTATTAAATGCTGAGCTATAGTCAGTGAACAGCATCCTGACATAGGTGTTGGTGTTGTCCAGGTGGTCTAAAGCTGCGTGGAGAGCCATTGAGATTGCGTCTGCCGTTGACCGTACATACGCACACCACCCCCCCAAGACTTTTGGACAGTTCTGTGTATGTTGCTTATGGTAATTTATAGTCTTTCTATTATGAATTGCAACGTACTGCTACCAGTACAAAACAGCATATTTAACAAACCATCCCAATGATATTTAACCTGATTTGGATTCCAATTGCCACTCAGGTTCAAGGGGGACCTGCCTCTGCTCAGTTCCCATGGTGGAAGCTGAGGGAGATGAGGGAAACATAGACTCTTCCACAAGTGAGACAGGGGTGGATGTCGCTATTGGCGTTTCTTAGCATGACATAATGCTGTGGGGCACCTTGGGAACGACAATCTCATGCAGCACAGCTCGATGGATACAATTAAATATTCCCTTTTGGTCTGATACAGCTGAGGATCACAACTGCTTCCAAGGTCTGTAGAGTTAACAAAGATGTCTTAATGAGATTGAATAAACTGTCGCTACTTAAAACCGATGGAAACAATGCCGACTATGGCCGTACTTCTCACTGGATTCCACATAGAAAACATGGCTGCAGGTCAGTGATACAAACGTGTTTATGGCTGGCAAATGTAGCCTCTGGTACCGGACGCAGCGATTCAGATTGACAGGTTCAGTATACACCGTCAGGATAGGACTGTCGAATCTCTCAGAAGCAGAGGTGGGGTGTACGCCTCATGATCAACTCCTCTTGGTGCACAGATGTGACCAGTGTTGTCCCAATTCTGCTGGAATATCTCACAATTGCAGTATGTGCAGTCCATTTTACCTGCCATTTTGTGACCATTTTGGTAGTGGTGTACATTCCACCTCAGGCCAATGTCAAACAGGCATTGATCTGAGCAAGAGGATCCATATGCATGAAACAGCACACCCTGACGCCCTCACTATCATTTTGGGGATTTTGACCAGGCCACCTTAAAAAAAAAATCATTAACTAATTACCATCAATCATTAAATAAGTACCTCTGGTACTAGTAGTACCAGAGGTACTTATTAATGATTGACAGTAATTAGTACCAGAGGAAACAACACACTGGACCACTGTTACACCACCATCAAGAGAGCTCACCATGCTATTCCACGCCCTCACTTCGGGAAGTCTGATCACCTGGCTGTACTTCTACTCCCTGAGTATAGACAGAGACTGAAGACTGCAGCACCAGCAGTGAGGACCAAGAAGGCTTGGACAAGGGAAGCACAGGAGCACTTACAAGACTGCCTTGAATCAGTGGACTGGACTGTATTCAGGGATTCATCTTCGAATCTGGATGAGTAGGCCGTAATTGTTACTGACTTCAGTAAAACCTGTGTGGATGAGTGTGTGTCTACAAAAACTTGCTGTACATTCCCAAATCAAAAGCCACGGATGAACCAGGAGGTACGTCGTTAGCTCAGGGCTAGATCTGTGGCACTTAACTCTAGTGACCCAGACCTGTACCAGAAAACCAGGTATGACTTGCAGAGGGCCACTTCAAGAGTGAAGAAACAATTTTGAGCAAGGTTGGTAGTGACATCAGATCCACGATAACACTAGCAGGGTTGGCAGGACATTCCTTCTTGCAAAGCAAAACCCAATAGCATAAATGGCAGTGATGCTTCACTACCAGATGAGCTCAACGTCTGCTATGTTTCACTTTGAAAGGGAGAACACAGCTACAGCTGTGAAGATCCCTGCTGCACCCGGTGACCCTGTGATCTCCGTCTCAGAGGCTGATATTAGGCTGTCTTTTAGGAGGGTGAACCTCGCAAGGCAGGAGGCCCCGACGGAGTACCTGGTAAGGCTCTGAAAACTTGAGCTAACCAACTGGTGGGTGTATTCAGGGACATTTTCAACCTCTCACTGCTACGGTCAGAAGCTCCCACCTGCTTCAAAAAGGCAACAATTATACCAGTGCCAAAGAACAACAGTGTGAGCTGGTTAATGACCATCACCCAGTAGCACTCACATCGACAGTGATGAAATGCTTTGAGAGGTTGGTCACGGCTAGAATCAACTCCTTCCTCAGCAAGGACATGGATCCATTGCAATTTTCCCATCAGCACAATATGCCTATGACAGACAAAATCTCAATGGCTCTTCAAAAGGCCTTAGATCACCTGAACAATACAAACATATCTCAGGATTCCCACGACTGTGTGACTAGGGTATCACTCAAGCACCACCTACAAATCCGCTGATGATACCATTATTGGTAGAATCTCAGATGGAGATGAAAGGGCATGCAGGAGCAAGATGTGCCAGCTAGTGGAATGGTGCCGTAGCAACAACCTGGGGTACATCTCATCCAGTCCCAGCGATTTATCCAACTTGATGCTTTCCAAAAGCTCCAGCACATCCTCTTTCTTAATTTTCCTCAAGCTTTTCAGTTCGTTGCAAGTCATCACTACAATCACCAAGATCCTTTTCCATACTGAATACTGAAGTATTCATTAAGTACGCCTGCTATTTCCTCCGGTTCCATACACACTTTCCCACTGTCACACTTGATAGGTCCTATTCTTTCACATCTTATCATCTTGCTCTTCACATACTTGTAGAATGCATTGGGGTTTTCCTTAATTCTACCTGCCAAGGCCTTCTCATGGCCCCTTCTGGCTCTCCTAATTTCCTTAAGCTCCTTCCTGTTAGCTTTCTGAATGTTTCGTAAGCTTTTCTATTCTTCTTGACTAGATTTGCTACAGCCTTTGTACACCACGGTTCCTGTACCCTACCATCCTTTCCCTGTCTCATTGGAACGTACCTATGCAGGACTCCACACAAATATCCCCTGAACATTTGCCACATTTCTTCCATACTTTTCCCTGAGAACATCTGTTTCCAATTTAAGCTTCCAATTTCCTGCCTGATAGCCTCATATTTCCCCTTACTCCAATTAACACTTTTCTAACGTCTGTTCCTATCCCTCTCCCATGATCGAATTATGATCGCTATCTCCAGAATGCTCTCCCAATGAGAGATCTGACAGCTGACCAGGTTCATTTCCCAATTTCAAATGAAGTACTGCCTCTCTTCTTGTAGGCTTATCTACATATTGTGTCAAGAAACCTTCCTGAACACAGCTAACAAACTCCAACCCATCTAAACCCCTTGCTCGAGGAAAGGTAAGACGGGGGAACATGAGCCAATCCTCATAGAGGCATCAGAAATGATGAGAGTGAGCTATTTAAAGTTCCTAGGTGTCAAGATCTCTGAGGATCTAACCCGGTCCCAACATATCACTGCAGCTAGAGAAGGCAAGATAGCGACTATATTTCATGAGGAGTTTGAAGAGATTTGGTTTGTCACCTAAAACACTCGAAAACCTCTACAGATGTACCTTGGAGAACATTCCGACAGACTGCATCACTCTCTGGTAGGGAGGGTGGGGGGATGCGTCTGCAAAGGACCCAAAAAAGCTGCACAAAGTCATAAAGTTAGTCAGCCCCATCTTGGATACTAGCCTCTGTAGTATCTACAACATCTTCAAGGAGCGGTGCCTCAGAAAGGCAACGCCCAATATTAAGGATCCCCATCACCCAGGCCATGCCCTCTTCTCATTGTTACTGTCAGAAAGGAGGTACAGAAGTCTGACGGCACACACTCAGCAATTCAGGAACAGCTTCTTCCCCTCTGCCATCCAATTCCTAAATGGACATTGAACCCTTGGACACTACCTCACCTTTTTAAATTTTTTTTTCCGTTTGCATTATGTTTAATCTATTTGATATACATTAACACACTTACTGCAATTGATTTACTTATTTGCTTTCTATATTATCATGTATTGCATTGAACTGCTGCTGCTAAGTCAATAAATTTCACGGCGCATACTGGTGATAATAAACCTGATTTTGCGTACTCTGAATGCACAGACTGAGGCTTTGAATCACATCCACGGTACTCCGCATCCTCCACTGTGAGCAGACTGAGATACTGAGATTCATTCATTTGTATAGTGTACATCTGCTACACATACATCGAAACATACAGTGAGGCGCGACGCGGGACACCGGCACGTGGGAACGTACAGTGAAATGCATCATTTGTGTTAACAACCAGCACAACCTGCGGATGTTTTGGGGGCAGCCGCAAGTGTCACCACACACTCCAGCACCAACAGCAGCGCAATGTAACAATGCAGAGTAACACACATACAAATGCTGGAGAAATTCAGGGTAAGGCTGAGCCCCCTTTCCCACCCGCTCACACACCTCCCAGCCCCATTACATGCCAGCTCAGGCCCTGCAGCACTCCCACTCAGTCTCCAACTTCCGGTCAAGCGAGAGTGGCCGGCACTGTGGTGAAAGGCTATTGCGCTGTGAGTGACTCGGGTTCAATTCACCGCCACGCGCAAGGAGTTTGTACATTCTACCTGTGACCGTATGGGTTTCCTCCGGGTGTCCCCACATCCCAAACGTGTACAGGGTAGGGTTAGTGAGTCGTGAGCATGCTGCGTTGGTGCTGGGAGCTTGGGGTCACTTGCGGCTGCCCCAGCACATCCGCAGAGTGTTGACGCAAATGATGATTTGACTGTTTCTTTCGATGTGCACGACAATCAAATCAGCACTTGATCTTGCCACGGGGTGGGGGGAGTTTACTGAGGCAGTTTAGCTGGTAACCCCAACCACCTGCACGATAGATCACTGGTCATTATCTGTAACGTGACCATTATACACGAGTGCAGTCACCAGGGGCGGGGGTTCAGTATCATGCCCAGGACCAGAGCCAACACCAAGTGCACACTTACCGTTGCCAGCGGGAGGATTGTGCCCTTTTCCGCCGGCTGCGTGACCAGTTCAAACTTCCCGGAGCAGCCCACCTCGAGGATAGACAAGGGGAGATCATGGGCATCTCGCGGAGGGACTTCTGTAATGCAAGTGAGAGAGATGAAAGGCGAGCCCAGACAGAGTATACATACATACAGATTAGCTTCATTAGCGACACACACAAAATGCTGAAGGAACTCAGCATGTCAGACAGCATCTATGGGAATGAATAGGCCTGAAATATGCATGTTGCTCCAGATTTCCAGCATCTGCTGTTTATAATTTAGTTTATTTTATCACGTGTACAGACATCCCACCCTGCAAAAACTCATTTCAGGGAGGTAGCACCATCAATTTGGGGGAGAGGTGGGATGTCTGCAATAGAGTAGCTCCTTAGCAGCTAGCCAGCTAGTTTAAATAACGTTAGCTATGCTAATGAACGAATGACACCTGTTAAACTCACCTCAACATGTCTTTTACAGTCTTAACCCACCATGGGCAATAGAAAAGTCACTGTTGCAAACAGTGCAGCGAGCAACACTGTCATTATTTTGACCCCTATTAGGCAGGGGTACACTTTAGGATAGTCTGGGGTGACGTACGCTTTATATTTCCTTTTTTTTTTGGAACAATCTCCCATGGCGCGCTCTCGCTTGTTCACTCTTGTGCTCTCTCTCTCTCGCTCTCTGCTCGCGCGCTCTCGCTTGCTTGCTGTGCTCTCTTTCGCGCGCGCTCTCTCTCGTAGTCACTCTCGCGCTTTCTCTTTTGCTTTCTCTCTCACGCTCTCTTTTGCTTTCTCTCGCTCGCTCACTCAAAAAAATTGATTTCTGTGATATTGTATATAATTTGCGGGCATCAGGGAGCCATTATTAATATGCGGGAGACTCCCGGAACTTCTGGGAGAGGTGGGATGTCTGCGTGTACATTGAAAGAAACAGTGAAATCCGCCAGTTGTGTCAATGACCAACGCAGCCCGAGGATGTGCTGCTGGCAGTTTGCAATTGTCGTCACACTTCCAGCACTAACGTAGCATGCCCACAGCCCAAGTCACCCTCAACTGTACAGCTTGGGAATGTAGAAGGTAACCTCGCAGTCACAGAGAGCATTCAAACTGGTAGAGAGCTCGGTGCCCACTCACAGTGCAAAGTCTCTGCTTGTGGAGTCAGTGGAAGCCTGCTGGTCCCAGCTGGCAGGGAGCTCGGTGCCCACTCAGTGCAAAGTCTCTGCTTCCGGAGCCAGTGGAAGCCTGCTGGTCCCAGCTGGCAGGGAGCTCGGTGCCCACTCAGTGCAAAGTCTCTGCTTCCGGAGCCAGTGGAAGCCTGCTGGTCCCAGCTGGCAGGGAGCTCGGTGCCCACTCAGTGCAAAGTCTCTGCTTCCGGAGTCAGTGGAAGCCTGCTGGTCCCAGCTGCCAGGAGCTCGGTGCCCACTCAGTGCAAAGTCTCTGAGTCAGTGGAAGCCTGCTGGTTCCAGCTGGCGGGGAGCTCGGTGCCCACTCACAGTGCAAAGTCTCTGTTTCCGGAGTCAGTGGAAGCCTGCTGGTCCCAGCTGGCAGGGAGCTCGGTGCCCACTCACAGTGCAAAGTCTCTGCTTCCGGAGTCAGTGGAAGCCTGCTGGTTCCAGCTGGCGGGGAGCTCAGTGCCCACTCACAGTGCAAAGTCTCTGAGTCAGTGGAAGCCTGCTGGTTCCAGCTGGCGGGGAGCTCAGTGCCCGCTCAGTGCAAAGTCTCTGCTTCCGGAGCCAGTGGAAGGCTGCAGGAGGAATGTTCCCCTCCAGGCTCCTGCTTTCTCTGTTTCGAGGCCTGACCTGAGCGTTCGAACTGGCTGCATCACTGGCAGGTTTGAAGGACCACTGCATAGGATGAGGGATGCAGCCTTTCTGAGGCATCGCCTTTTGATACGTCCTCGATGCTGGCGAGGCCAGTGTCCATGATGGAGCTAACTGTGTTTGCAACCCTTCCTGGTGGGGAGGGGACGCATTGAGGTCATCTTCAAAAGGCGATCTCTCAAAAAGGTGGTATTCATCTTTAAGGACCCCCTTCACCCTCTTCTGATTGCTACCATCAGGGAGGAGGGACAGGAGCCTGAAGAAGCAAACTCAACATTTCAGGAACAGCTTCTTCCCCTCCATTTCAGATGTCGGAATAGACAGTGAACCCACCTACCAGCCTTCTCCTTCCCACCCTCCCCCACCTTCTTTATAGGGCCTCTGCCTCCTCCCTCTTCAGTCCTGACGAAGGGTTCCGGCCCGAAACGTTAACTGTTCTTTTCCAAGGATGCTGCCCGACCTGCTGAGTTCCTCCAGCATGTTGTGAGTGTTGCAATGAACCCAGGAACACGACATCAGTATTTTGTTTCTTTTTTTCACAACTTACTTAATTTAACTCTATTGGTTCCCCAAGGTTGTTATCTCCAGGGCTGGTAGTGGGGATAAGCTCCCATTACCTTTGAAATGCTCCCAGTGGTCTGCATCTCAAACGGCCTCTGACAACCAAGTCCAGCTCCTGGCCTTCACGTGTGGCTTAGCTACTCACCCTGGTGGAACTGTTTCTACTGACAGGAGAAGGTGCAAAGGTGGGTTCCTGGTGCCTTAAAACCAGTCACCGGGCAGATGGGGTTGATTAGCCATGATTGGCAATTCATCTAGAAGGAAAACTCCGATCTCAAACCTCCGCTGCCCTGCGGCCATTCCCACTCCCGGGGAAGGCTTTGGGAGTAAACCCTGAGGAAAAAACCTGGAGCTGGTATCCCTAAGGTAGTCCTGCATCGAGCTCAATGCTGACTGGCAACTCCTGCATCGCTTCTGGCACCAAACTGTTTCAGTCTCTGCTGTTCCCTTGGGCTCATCAGATGCACAGCGAGGGGAAGCTGGTCACGTGGACAACAGCTCGCCCTCCATATCCTACTGTCCAGGCTCGTGTATCTACACAGAGTCAGCTCTGACCAATGGAGGCCCTCACCTCACCTCGTTCACTTCGTAAATATTTTTATTATCATTTGTCGTTCTTATTGGAACGTGCACAAAACAACAAGTGATATTAAACCTGATTCCAATTCTCTGTGCCTCTCCAGACACCCCCTTACATCTGAAACACAAGAGATTCTGCTGATGCCAGAACTGTGGAGAAACACACAGCAGCATACTGGTGCAACTCTGACTGACAAAACGGTGACTATCTCTCACTGCAAGTTTCAGATTTGGTACGTCCCCAAATTGCTACTGATGCATCTGACTGATTGCGTCACCGTCTGGGACGGATGATCTATCGCATGGCAGCAGAAAACGCTGCAGAAAGTTTTAACCTCAGCCCAGCTCCATCATCGGCACTAACCTCCCCACCACTGCAAACAGGTTCAAAATATGATGTCTGAGGGTGGCATCCCTCCTCAATCACCCCGTCACCCAGGACATGCCCTCTTCTCATTGCTACCATCAAGGTGGTGGTACAGGAGTCCGAAGACACACACACTCAAGGTTTCAAGAACAGCTTCTACCCCTCTGCCATCAGATTTCAAAATAGTCCATGAACCCACCAACACCACCTCACTTTTCCATGAAGAGTCTCGGCCCGAAACGTTGACTGTTTTCTCTTTTCCATAGATGCTACCTGGCCTGCTGAGTTCCTCCAGCATTTTGTGTCTCTTGCTCGGATTTGCAGAACCTGTGCAGATTTTTCTCATCTTTGTGTCACTATTTGCTCTGTTACTGTATTACTTTTCTGACAGTGGATTCATGTTAATCGTGCCATCAGCTATTCGGGGCATCTGCTTATGGGACAACTCGTAAAGAGCAAAACCTATTTGAGAAAATAGCTGCGACTCCCTTCATTTATTCGGGACACTATGGCACATAATTGGGGCCAGGGACTGCTGCCGAACGGCTTCTAACTAGCACCAGTCACATGCACTTGTGTGGCTGTTAAACACTACGCTGTGCTTAGAGCGGACAGATTTGAAAGTACCATGAGCTGTTCAGAAAGCAGAGGCTTTTGTCACTGAATGTCGGTGAGAAGTAAGCAGTGAGGCGATTCAGAACTGTGGTTTCAAGCATTCAGGCTTTGAGATGGCAGAAATGGCTGGGACTGAAACCGTTTCAGTTCTTCAGAAAGTGAGGAACTGCAAAGATACAATCATACAGAATGCTAATGAAAATGAAGATCTAGAGGATGCAGCTGTCAAAAGCAATGCGTGAAAGCAGTCCATTCTCTGCACCAGGTGTCTGTGCTGACTTTGGATGAAACCCTCCCTCGATAGTGATTAGGAACTAACACAGTTTGTAGTAGATTGATCGTCTTCACTTAACTACACAAATTGCTACTCAGTTAAAATGGTGCCTTCTCTTTTTTAATATCTTTTTAACTATTTCCAAGAAACACAAGATAATTGGGACAGCCACTTAATTAGGTCAAAATGTACTGGCCCCAATGTGTCCCAATTAACCTGGATCCACTGGATATTCTTTTTAAAATATATTCTTATTATAATGTATGTAAATGTTGCAATGTTCTGCTGCTGCAAAACAAATTTCACAACATACATCAGTGATAATAAACCTGATTTTGATATGGAACAGTCGAGGTTTCAGGCTGAGACCCCTCTTCAGGACTGGAAAGGAAGGGGGAAGAAAACAGAATTAGAAGGTGGGGGGGGAGGTAGATGGTGTGGGTGGGCTGGGAGGTGAGAGGTGAGGGGGGTTTAGATGGTGTGGGTGGGTCTGGGAGGTGAGAGGTGAGGGGGTAGATGGTGTGGGTGCGGCAGGGACATGATAAATGAGGGGGGTTTAGATGGTGTGGGTGGGCTGGGAGGTGAGAGGTGAACGGGCAGATGGTGTGGGTGGGGGAGGGATGTGATAAATGAGGGGGGTTTAGATGGTGTGGGTGGGTCTGGAAGGTGAGAGGTGAGGGGGTAGGTGTGGGTGGGCTGGGAGGTGAGAGGTGAGGGGGTAGGTGTGGGTGGGCTGGGAGGTGAGAGGTGAGGGGGTAGGTGTGGGTGGGCTGGGAGGTGAGAGGTGAGGGGGGTTTAGATGGTGTGGGTGAGTCTGGGAGGTGATAGGTGAACAGGCAGATGGTGTGGGTGGGTCTGGGAGGTGAGAGGTGAGGGGGTAGGTGTGGGTGGGCTGGGAGGTGAGAGGTGAGGGGGGTTTAGATAGAGTGGGTGGCTGGGAGGTGAGAGGTGAGGGGGGTTTAGATGGTGTGGGTGGGTCTGGGAGGTGATAGGTGAACAGGCAGATGGTGTGGGTGGGTCTGGGAGGTGAGAGGTGAGGGGGTAGATGTGGGTGGGCTGGGAGGTGAGAGGTGAGGGGGGTTTAGATGGTGTGGGTGGGCTGGGAGGTGAGAGGTGAGGGGGTAGGTGTGGGTGGGCTGGGAGGTGAGAGGTGAGGGGGTAGGTGTGGGTGGGCTGGGAGGTGAGAGGTGAGGGGGGTTTAGATGGTGTGGGTGGGTCTGGGAGGTGAGAGGTGAGGGGGTAGGTGTGGGTGGGCTAGGAGGTGAGAGGTGAGGGGGGTTTAGGTGTGGGTGGGTCTGGGAGGTGAGAGGTGAGGGGGGTTTAGATGGTGTGGGTGGGTCTGGGAGGTGAGAAGTAAGGGGGGTTAGATGGTGTGGGTGGGTCTAGGAGGTGAGAGGTGAGGGGGTAGGTGTGGGTGGGCTGGGAGGTGAGAGGTGAGGGGGTTTAGGTGTGGGTGGGTCTGGGAGGTGAGAGGTGAGGGGGGTTTAGGTGTGGGTGGGTCTGGGAGGTGAGAGGTGAGGGGGGTGTAGGTGTGGGTGGCTCTGGGAGCTGAGAGATGAGGGGGGTGTAGGTGTGGGTGGGTCTGGGAGGTGAGAGGTGAGGGGGGTTTATGTGTGGGTGGGTCTGGGAGGTGAGAGGTGAGGGGGTAGGTGTGGGTGGGCTGGGAGGTGAGAGGTGAGGGGGGTTTAGGTGTGGGTGGGTCTGGGAGGTGAGAGGTGAGGGGGGTTTAGATGGTGTGGGTGGGTCTGGGAGGTGAGAGGTGAGGGGGTAGGTGTGGGTGGGCTGGGAGGTGAGAGGTGAGGGGGTAGGTGTGGGTGGGTCTGGGAGGTGAGAGGTGAGGGGGGTTTAGGTGTGGGTGGGCTGGGAGGTGAGAGGTGAGGGGGGTGTAGGTGTGGGTGGGTCTGGGAGATGAGAGGTGAGGGGGGTTTAGGTGTGGGTGGGTCTGGGAGGTGAGAGGTGAGGGGGTAGGTGTGGGTGGGTCTGGGAGGTGAGGGATGAGGGGGGTTTAGATGGTGTGGGTGGGTCTGGGAGGTGAGAGGTGAGGGGGTAGGTGTGGGTGGGCTGGGAGGTGAGAGGTGAGGGGGGTGTAGGTGTGGGTGGGTCTGGGAGGTGAGAGGTGAGGGGGGTTTAGGTGTGGGTGGGTCTGGAAGGTGAGAGGTGAGGGGGTAGGTGTGGGTGGGCTGGGAGGTGAGAGGTGAGGGGGTAGGTGTGGGTGGGCTGGGAGGTGAGAGGTGAGGGGGGTGTAGGTGTGGGTGGGCTGGGAGGTGAGAGGTGAGGGGGTAGGTGTGGGTGGGCTGGGAGGTGAGAGGTGAGGGGGGTGTAGGTGTGGGTGGGCTGGGAGGTGAGAGGTGAGGGGGGTTTAGATGGTGTGGGTGGGTCTGGGAGGTGAGAGCTGAGGGGGGTTTAGATGGTGTGGGTGGGTCTGGGAGGTGAGAGGTGAGGGGGTAGGTGTGGGTGGGCTGGGAGGTGAGAGGTGAGGGGGTAGGTGTGGGTGGGCTGGGAGGTGAGAGGTGAGGGGGTAGGTGTGGGTGGGTCTAGGAGGTGAGAGGTGAGGGGGTAGGTGTGGGTGGGCTGGGAGGTGAGAGGTGAGGGGGGTTTAGATGGTGTGGGTGGGCTGGGAGGTGAGAGGTGAGGGGGGTGCAGGTGTGGGTGGGTCTGGGAGGTGAGAGGTGAGGGGGGTTTAGGTGTGGGTGGGTCTGGGAGGTGAGAGGTGAGGGGGTAGGTGTGGGTGGGTCTGGGAGGTGAGAGGTGAGGGGGGTTTAGGTGTGGGTGAGCTGGGAGGTGAGAGGTGAGGGGGGTGTAGGTGTGGGTGGGTCTGGGAGGTGAGAGGTGAGGGGGTAGGTGTGGGTGGGTCTAGGAGGTGAGAGGTGAGGGGGGTTTAGATGGTGTGGGTGGGTCTGGGAGGTGAGAGGTGAGGGGGGTGTAGGTGTGGGTGGGTCTGGGAGGTGAGAGGTGAGGGGGGTTTAGATGGTGTGGGTGGGCTGGGAGGTGAGAGGTGAGGGAGTAGGTGTAGGTGGGCTGGGAGGTGAGAGGTGAGGGGGGTTTAGGTGTGGGTGGGTCTGGGAGGTGAGAGGTGAGGGGGTAGGTGTGGGTGGGTCTGGGAGGTGAGAGGTGAGGGGGGTTTAGATGGTGTGGGTGGGTCTGGGAGGTGAGAGGTGAGGGGGGGTGTAGGTGTGGGTGGGTCTGGGAGGTGAGAGCTGAGGGGGGTTTAGATGGTGTGGGTGGGCTGGGAGGTGAGAGGTGAGGGGGGTTTAGGTGTGGGTGGGCTGGGAGGTGAGAGGTGAGGGGGGTGTAGGTGTGGGTGGGTCTGGGAGGTAAGAGGTGAGGGGGGTTTAGGTGTGGGTGGGTCTGGGAGGTGAGAGGTGAGGGGGTAGGTGTGGGTGGGTCTGGGAGGTGAGAGGTGAGGGGGGTTTAGATGGTGTGGGTGGGTCTGGGAGGTGAGAGGTGAGGGGGGTGTAGGTGTGGGTGGGTCTGGGAGGTGAGAGGTGAGGGGGTAGGTGTGGGTGGGCTGGGAGGTGAGAGGTGAGGGGGGTTTAGGTGTGGGTGGGTCTGGGAGCTGAGAGGTGAGGGGGGTTTAGATGGTGTGGGTGGGTCTGGGAGGTGAGAGGTGAGGGGGTAGGTGTGGGTGGGCTGGGAGGTGAGAGGTGAGGGGGGTTTAGATGGTGTGGGTGGGCTGGGAGGTGAGAGGTGAGGGGGTAGGTGTGGGTGGGCTGGGAGGTGAGAGGTGAGGGGGATTTAGGTGTGGGTGGGTCTGGGAGGTGAGAGGTGAGGGGTAGGTGTGGGTGGGCTGGGAGGTGAGAGGTGAGGGGGGGTTTAGATGGTGTGGGTGGGCTGGGAGGTGAGAGGTGAGGGGGTAGGTGTGGGTGGGCTGGGAGGTGAGAGTTGAGGGGGGTTTAGGTGTGGGTGGGACTGGGAGGTGAGAGGTGAGGGGGGTAGGTGTGGGTGGGTCTGGGAGGTGAGAGGTGAGGGGGGTAGGTGTGGGTGGTCTGGGAGGTGAGAGGTGAGGGGGTAGGTGTGGGTGGGCTGGGAGGTGAGAGGTGAGGGGGGGTAGGTGTGGGTGGGCTGGGAGGTGAGAGGAGAGGGGGTAGGTGTGAGTGGTCTGGGAGGTGAGAGGTGAGGGGGTAGGTGTGGGTGGTCTGGGAGGTGAGAGGTGAGGGGGTAGGTGTGGGTGGGCTGGGAGGTGAGAGGTGAGGGGGGTTTAGATGGTGTGGGTGGGCCGGGAGGTGAGAGGTGAGAGGGTAGGTGTGGGTGGGCTGGGAGGTGAGAGGTGAGGGGGGGTTTAGGTGTGGGTGGGTCTGGGAGGTGAGAGGTGAGGGGGTAGGTGTGGGTGGGCTGGGAGGTGAGAGGTGAGGGGGGGGTTTAGGATGGTGTGGGTGGGCTGGGAGGTGAGAGGTGAGGGGGGTTTAGGTGTGGGTGGGTCTGGGAGGTGAGAGGTGAGGGGGGTAGGTGTGGGTGGGTCTGGGAGGTGAGAGGTGAGGGGGGTAGGTGTGGGTGGGCTGGGAGGTGAGAGGTGAGGGGGTAGGTGTGAGTGGTCTGGGAGGTGAGAGGTGAGGGGGTAGGTGTGGGTGGTCTGGGAGGTGAGAGGTGAGGGGGGGTTTAGATGGTGTGGGTGGGCCGGGAGGTGAGAGGTGAGAGGGTAGGTGTGGGTGGGCTGGGAGGTGAGAGGTGAGGGGGTAGGTGTGGGCGGTCTGGGAGGTGAGAGGTGAGGGGGGTTTAGATGGTGTGGGTGGGCTGGGAGGTGAGAGGTGAGGGGGGTAGGTGTGGGTGGGCTGGGAGGGTGAGAGGTGAGGGGGGTTTAGGTGTGGGTGGGTCTGGAAGGTGAGAGGTGAGGGGGGTTTAGATGGTGTGGGTGGGTCTGGGAGGTGATCGGTCAAAGTGTCACGCTCTGGTTTCCGCCCACGATCCCAAGACGAATTTGTGTACTATGTTGACGTGGTGACAATCCCTGGTTACCCCCCAGCACATCCTCAGGGTGTGTCTTCACCATCACTGTGTGCTGTGTCGTATGAAGTGTGAGATCACAGTCTTTGACCAAGAGATCTCTTGGGAAATTTCTCAGCAGAAGCAGTTCATCATCGCTGCCTTCTGAGCAGCATCTTTACAAAACAGCCGACCCCAGCCGCTGTCAATCCTCCTCAGAGACTGTCTGCCTGGCGTCGGTGGTCACATAACCAGGACTCGTGATCTGCACCGGCTGCTCATATGACCATCCACCACCTGCTCCCATGGCTTCACGTGACCCTGATCGGGGGGCTAAACAGCTGCTACACAGGTGACCTGCAGGCTAAAAGAGGGAAGGAGTGCCTTACACCTCCTGTGTGTGGACACATATCTCCACTCAATGTTCAAGTGACAACTAAAGCTGATCTTTGACCTTTCCTCCTGTGCCTCCCATGGGGAAAACGGGACTGATTTTGGTGGAGTTGGCACGGCAACTGCAGAGGAACACACACAAAATTCTGGAAATGAACTGGAAAGGAAGGAGGACAAGCAAGAAACTGAAAGCTGAAGTCTGGTGTGTAGAGGAGGGAGGGGATGAAGTAATAAGCTGGGAAAGGCAAAAGGAAGGCTGGAGAAGGAGAAATCTGATAGCAGAGCAGAGTTGACCACGTAAGATAGGGAAGGTGGGGGAGGGTCATCAACAGAGGCGAGGGGAAGAGGTAAGAGTGGGGAATTGAAGGGGGGAGGACGGGAATCACTGAGCGGAGAAACCCATGTTCATGACATCAGGTCAGAGGCTACCCAGACAGAATATGACGGGTCATCGTGACAGAAGAGGAGGCCATGGGCCAACATAACAGAGCAGGAATGGAGATTGGAGTTAAAATGGTTGGCCACCAGTAATGCCTGTTTTTGGCAGATGGAGTGAAGGTGCTTGACAGGGGTCCCCCAATTTACATTCTGTCTCACCAATATAAAGGAGCCCTCATCAGAAACACTGGATACAAAAGACAACCTCTACAGATTTGCAGTATTGCGCTATTACTCTTAGAAAAATATCAGTGATACCTAATGGGTTCAATATCAGGAAACCCTCCCATCTCTCCACAATCTCTTTGACCCCAAACCATCAGGCAGGAGGTACGGTGCCATGAGGATGGCGGCGTTACGATGGGAAACAGTATCTTCCCCCAGACCTTGAGACTACTGAACTCCTTGACAACAACCAGGTACTGTATTGTCCTCTATGAAGCACGAGTGCTGTAGGCTCCTGAACCCCCATCCTCTTATTATTTGTTAATTTATTGGTGGTAATAATACTACAGTATGTGTTGCGCAAAACATTTCATTTGGTAGGAAAACATGTTTACTGTTGAAATGACATTAAAACCGAACACGAATTCCAACACTCACATAGGTCCCAAGATCCCAACTTCTTTCTCAAGCACAACCACCCCCCCCCCCACCGACCGGGGTATCACCCTGTATAGTCACCCCCGGGGTCCTCACTCCCCCCTCCAATCTGACCTTACCATGTCTGTCCTCACCCCCAGTGTCCCCAATCACCTACACCTGGTCTGTTGTCACCCCCAGGTCCCCAATCACACACATCTAGTCTGTCCTCACCCCCAGTATCCCCAATCACCCACACCATGTCTGTCCTCACCCCCAGTGTCCCCAATCACCCTCATCCCGTCTGTCCTCACCCCCAGTGTCCCCAATCACCCACACCTTATCTGTCCTCAACCCCAGGTCCCCAATCACCTACACCCGGTCTGTCCTCACCCCCAGTGTCCCCAATCACACACACCTGGTCCGTTGTCACCCCCAGTGTCCCCAGTCACACCCACCTGGTCTGTTGTCACCCCGAGTGTCCCCAATCACACACACCTGGTCTGTTGTCACCCCCAGGTCCCCAATCACCCACACCTGGTCTGTTGTCACCCCCAGTGTCCCCAATCACCCACACCTGGTCTGTTGTCACCCCCAGTGTCCCCAATCACACACACCTGATCTGTCCTCACCCCCAGGTCCCCAATCACCCACACCTGGTCTGTTGTCACCCCCAGTGTCCCCAATCACACACATCTGGTCTGTTGTCACCCCCAGTGTCCCCAAGCACCCACACCTGGTCTGTTGTCACCCCCAGTGTCCCCAATCACACACACCTGGTCTGTTGTCACCCCCAGTGTCCCCAATCACACACACCTGATCTGTCCTCACCCCCAGGTCCCCAATCACCCACACCTGGTCTGTTGTCACCCCCAGTGTCCCCAATCACACACACCTGATCTGTTGTCACCCCCAGTGTCCCCAAGCACCCACACCTGGTCTGTTGTCACCCCCAGGACCCCAATCACACCCACCTAGTCTGTCCTCACCCCCAGTATCCCCAATCACCCACACCATGTCTGTCCTCACCCCCAGTATCCCCAATCACCCACACCTGGTCTGTCCTCACCCCCAGGTCCCCAATCACACCCACCTAGTCTGTCCTCACCCCCAGGTCCCCAATCACCCACACCTGGTCTGTTGTCACCCCCAGTGTCCCCAATCACACACACCCGGTCTATCCTCACCCCCAGTGTCCCCAATCACACACACCTGGTCTGTTGTCACCCCCAGTGATCCCAATCACACCCACCTAGTCTGTCCTCACCCCCAGGTCCCCAATCACCCACACCTGGTCTGTTGTCACCCCCAGTGTCCCCAATCACACACACCCGGTCTATCCTCACCCCCAGTGTCCGTCCCCAATCACACACACCCGGTCTATCCTCACCCCCAGTGTCCCCAATCACACACACCTGGTCTGTTGTCACCCCAGTGATCCCAATCACCCCTCATCCCCGTCTGTCCTCATCCTCAGGTCTCTTCACGTTTGACCCAATTTAATCCACCTTTCCCTTCCGTGGGGACCTTCACCGCTCACCCTCCCACCATTGCTCCCGTCAAAGTCCTGAACCCCCCCGACCGCCCCATTCTCACCGAGTCTCTCCCGCTCCATCTCTGCCCAGCGAGCCGGCTGACCTCTCGCCCGGAAGAGCAAATTACTCATCCCTCTCCCAGCTTTTCACACGGCGTAGTCCCAGTATTCCACCGCGGAAACAAACTTGGCGGCTCCGGAGCCCCTCAGCTCCCGTCACCCTGGTCTACACACCCCTGCGAAAGGGTTTAAACAGCTTTCAAGTCCCACGCCCGCAACAAAGATGGCGGAAATGATCGGCTGATTGTAACGGGGAGTGGGACCGTGCCTATAATAAATATGGCCAACCTCTTTTCCTAT